>NC_034592.1:31735387-31736405 GCF_900095145.1 Mus pahari | reverse complement strand
TAAGTGACCCTAAAAATTCCACCAGAGTACTCCTAAACCTGATAAATAGCTTCAGTGCAAAAGCTGGATATAAAATTAACTCAAACAAATCAGTGGCCTTTCTCTACACAAAGGATAGACAGGAGGAGAAAGATATTAGGGAAACAAAACCCTTCACAATAGTCGCAAAAAATATAAAATACCTTGGTGTGACTTTAACTAAGGAGGTGAAAGATCTGTATGACAAAAACTTCAAGTCTCTGAAGAAAGAAATTGAAGTTCTCAAAAAATGGAAANATCTCCCATGCTCATGGATCGGCAGGATTAATATAGTAAAANTGGCTATCCTGCCGAAAGCAATCTATAGATTCAATGCAATCTCTATCAAAATTTCGACTCAATTCTTCACTGAATAAGAAAGAGAAATTTGCAAATTCATCTGGAATAATAAAAAACCTAGGATAGCAAAAACTATTCTTAACAATAAAAGAATCTCTGGGGGAATCACCATGCCTGACCTAGAGCTGTACTACAGAGCAATTGTGATTGAAAACTGCATGGCACTGGTACAGTGACAGACAAGTAGATCAATGCAATTGCATTGAAGACTCAGAAAACAATCCCCACACCTATGGTCAATTGATCTTTGACAAAGGAGCTAAAACCATCCAGTGGAAAAAAGACAGCATTTTCAACAAATGGTGCTGGCACCACTGGCTATTAGCATGCAGAAGAATGAGAATTGATCCATTCTTATCTCCTTGTACAAAGCTCAAGTCTAAGTGAATCAAAGAACTCTACATAAAACCAGAGACACTGAAATATAATAGAGGAGAAAGTGGGGGAAACTTTAAAGAAATGGGCACAGGGGAAAAAAATCCCTTAACAGAATAGCAATGGCCTATGCTGTAAGATCAAGAATCAACAAATGGGACCTCATAAAATTGCAAAGCTTCTGTAAGACAAAAGATACTATCAATAAGACAAAGAGGCCACCAACAGATTGGGAAAGAATTTTTCCCAATCCTAAATCTGATAG
>NC_034592.1:31732963-31733952 GCF_900095145.1 Mus pahari | reverse complement strand
CCTTGGTCTTGCAGACTTTATATGCCCCATACAGGGGAACGTCAGGGCCAAGAAGTGGGAGTGGGTGGGCAGGGGAGTAGCGTGGGGGAGAGTATAGGGGACATTCAGGACAGCATTTGAAATGTAGGTGAAAAAGTATCCCATATAGTAAGTTAAAAAATAAAAAAGTAATAAAAATAAATAAACAAACACAACCCAGGATAGATAAAACAATCCTGAATAATAAAAGCCTTAACAGAGATGTCAAGCATCCAAGATTTCTAGTTGTATTGCAAAGCTATAGCAATAAAAAACAAAATGGTGTTGGCACAGAAGCAGACATGTTGATCATTGACATAGAATTTGACTCCACAGAGTAGAAAGAGGTTCATATCGATCATCTTGCAGAGAACTCAGCCCCAGAATATGACACCAGTAGCAAAATGGGACCTTGGCAAACTGAAAGCTTCTGTATGGTGAAAGACACCTGCATTCATGCAACCAGAAGCCTACAGAGAGAAAATATCTTTTCATTTATTTAGCTGATGGTGGGTCGTCGTCTATAATAAGTTCAGAACTAAAAAAAAGAAAAAGTAAAAGAAGAAAAACCAAAATAAAATTAAAAAAAAAAAAAACCTGAACGTCAAGAGAAGAAATAACCAACTTGAAAAATGGGTTTGTTTGTTTGTTTGTTTGTGTTTTCAAGTGAAAAACTCTGAAGAGATAAAATACAGGCAGCTTGAGAAACATGTAAAAAATGTCCCACATTCTTAGTCATCAGGAACATGCAAATTGAAACTACATTGAGATTTCCTCTTACACCAGTTAGGACAGCCAAGATCAATAAAACAAATGATAGAACATTTATAGGGAAGAGAACACTTATTTACTGCTGATAGAAGTGTAAACTGGGGCTGGTGAGATGGCTCAGCGGGTAAGAGCACCCGACTGTTCTGCCAAAGGTCCTGAGTTCAAATCCCAGCAACCACATGGTGGCTCACAACCACCCT
>NC_034592.1:31700920-31731753 GCF_900095145.1 Mus pahari | reverse complement strand
GAGAGAGAGAGAGAGAGAGAGAGAGAGAGAGAGAGAGAGAGAGAGAGAGAGAGAGAGAGTTAGTTTTATATTCATCTGGCTTGACAACTTCTTTAATCAAACCTTGAAAAATAATCTTGAATTACACATTTAAAAATTATTATTTAATTGAAAAAAAGCCAAAAATGAAAGATGATTGAAGTTTCAGTAGGCAGACTATGTAGGCAAATGTTTTTAGGGATTCCTGAGTGGTGGGATGCTAGGTGAAGGGAATTCTCAATTCGTGACTACATATGGTTGTGTGCACGAGGAACTCAGTGAGAAGAGCATGCAGACAGAGAAGATGAAGTTTAACACTGGAACAGCCCCTGAAGGTGAGGTTTAAACTAGTCTAGAAATGTAGTTTTGTGCCATATCTTTTAAATAGGCACTTTAGGAGAATTGATTTTAGGAACATTCTGAGTAGAGAATAAAAATAAGGTTCTACCAGTTACTATAGTTCCAGTTCACTTTGATTTTTCATTAAATAAAAGGTAAAACAGTTTTGTGGTATGTATGAGGTATAGGAATCAAGTACAGGTACTTCTGTCTATATTTCAGTAATATTCAGGAACTTAATACTTGCATGAATTTATTTAATTGAGTGTTATATGCAAGAAAACTGAGGGTATTTTTGGTTTGTTTGTTTGTTTTTTATCCTTTCAACCACTATAGATTGAATCTTCTTGAGATAGTGGAAAGGTTCAGTGATTAAGACGACATGTGTTCTGAGGAGGACCATGAAACATTAGCTATTTAGATTTACTGAGAGCAGGATTTGGGCCAGTAGTACTAGCTGTGTTTTATCATGCTTAATACACTCCCATTTCAAGGTGATTGCCAGTTATTGTGTGATCATGAGAAGATAGACTTTAATTTCTGTGAGCATTAGCATCATCAGCAACAATAATTTTTTTGCATGCGGTGTGCCAGGTGTTGCATAAAATTTGTTAAGCCAGCATTCCTCGCGCTCTCTATATACTTAGATTGTTAAGAGTGGCACTGCTGATTTTACCTGTAAACAGGTTTGAAAGACGTTGGTTAGTGACACCAGCTAGAGACTTACATTTATGTACCTCCCACGAATAAACAGGAAGCTCCCAAGACATCAGATCCTGTGAGACAGAAATGTTTCTCTTAGTTTTGTCAAGCAGAATTGGACTCTATATTTTCTATTGAAAAATCATAAGATACTCCTTGAAACATTTGATCACAGTGAAGTATCCTGACCAAAGACCATTTTGCTTGGATTTGATGAGGAAAGGCATGGGGAAGATCGGGGAAAATGATAAAGGGAAAATTTAATGAAGCATGTAATGTGGAAAGGAAAAGAGACATCCACTTATGTCCTAACACGGGGACTGCCAAGTTTATTCAGCTCTTCAGTGTATTATCAACAGGAAGGGTGAGTTAGCATTGCCCTGCCAAGTACATGCCTTTCCCCTATAACCTAACCCTATAACCTAACCCCAAGCGTTTCTGATACTGGTAAGTATATGATACTTTCTATATTGATAAGAACTTTGCCTCTATTGTATCTATTAAATACTAACTTTTTGAGGATTATAATCCTTTTTTTTTCTTATTGCCATCATTGCATCATTCCAAAATTTACCTAGGATTACCCTTCCTCAAAATAATACAACTTTTCTTAGAGAACTAGGTCATTTATCTCATAGAATGCTTTGTGATTACATACTGCCATTAATTTATCCCGTGAGTCCATTGACTACTCCTGTTGCTGACCTAAAAAGATGTATAAAAGGAACTTTAAGCTATAAGTGTGTGTGTGTGTGTGTGTGTGTGTGTGTGTGTGTGTGTGTGTGTGTTGTACATATACATCCATTGTCAATTGCTAGGTATGATTCTAAATTAGACATGGAGTCTTTCTTAATTCCTCTGAATTCTTTATAACCGGAGCACAATTCTTCATAATAAACATTAGTAATGAGTAAACATTTCTGGGATGTTGGAGAAGACAATTTATATGGTGCTGGGCACCATGACCAAGTGTGACTTAGCACTCAGCCCTTTGAAGTTCGTGTACACTCTCTTCTTTTCACTTCAAGTGGACGCAGCTTCTGGAGAAGCACTTGGGATGATTGGAAAGTCAGGATTGCATTTTTGACTGCTTAATCCATAGGAACATATTGGAATATTTGTAAAGTATGTAAGGTACTGTGATTGAAAGTGGGCATCATAATTGTCTGCCTAATTGCTGTATTCACATATAGACAAATAAGTCTTATCACTGAAAGTTGATATGGAAATATTAAGTATAGATTATAATAATTATCGTGGAGCCTTTTGAAAAACCAAGCTTATATTGTTGTTCCACCTACAGGGTTGCAGCCCCCTTCAGGTAGGTCCTTGGGTGCTTTCTCTAGCTCTTCCATTGGGGACCCTGTGTTCCATCTAATAGCTGACTGTGAGCATCCACTTCTGTGTTTGCCAGGCACTGGCATAGCCTCACAAGAGGCCGCAATATCAGGGTCCCTTCAGCAGAATCTTGCTGGCATGAGCATTAGTTTCTAGGTTTGGTGGCTGAAGATGGGATAGACTCCCGAATGGGGTAGTCTCTGAATATTCCATCCTTTCATCTTAGCTCTAAATTTTGTCTCTGTACCTATATCCTTTCATGAGTATTTTGTTCCTTATTCTAAGGAGGAATGAAGTATCCACACAATGGTCATCCTTCTTGGTTTTCTTGTGTTTTGCAAAATGTATCTTGGGTATTCTAAGTCTCTGGGCTAATATCTGCTTATCAGTGAGTGCATATCTAGTGACTTCTTTTGTGATTGGGTTACCTCACTAAGGATGATATCCTCCAGATACATCCATTTGCCCAAGAATTTCATAAATTCATTGTTTTTAATAGCTGAGTAGTACTCCATTGTGTAAATGTACCACATTTTCTGTATCCATTCCTCTATTGAGGGACATCTGGGTTCTTTCCAGCTTCTGGCTATTATAAATAAGGCTGCTATGAACATAGTGGAGCATGTGTCCTTATTACCAGTTGGAAGATCTTCTGGGTATATGCCCAGAAGAGGTATTGTTGGGTCCTCCGGTAGTACTATGTCCAATTTTCTGAGGAACCGCCAGACTGATTTCCAGAGTACAAGCTTGCAATCCCACCAGCAATGGAGGAGTGTTCCTATTTCTCCACAACCTCGCCAGCATCTGCTGTCACCTGAATTTTTAATCTTAGCCAATCGGACTGGTGTGAGATGGAATCTCAGGGTTGTTTTGATTTGCATTTCCCTGATGGCTAAGGATGTGAACATTTTTTCAGGTGTTTCTCAACCATTCGATATTCCTCAGTTGAGAATTCTTTATTTAGCTCTGTACCCCATTTTTTAATGGGGTTTTTTGAGTTTCTGGAGTCCAGTTTCTTGAGCTCTTTGTATATATTGGATATTAGTCCTCTATCAGATTTAGGGTAGGTACCCTCTGAGTTTGTGTCTCTAGCTGCATATGTAGCAGAAGATGGCCTAATCAGCCATCACTGGGAATAGAGGCCCCTTGGTCTTGCAAACTTTATATGACCCAGCACAAGGCAAGGCCTGGGCCAAGTAATGGGAGTGGGTCGGTAGGGGAACAGGGGNGGGGGGGGGGGGATAGGGAACTTCCAGGATAGCATTTGAAATGTAAACAAAGAAAATAATAAAAAAATAAAAATAAAAATAAAAGAAGCACACCCCAGTAGTGAGATAAGACCCCAAATACCAAATCTTAGCCCACTGGAACACTTGCAGGTTTTGTTAATGTTGATAATAATGAGAGAAGAATCATACAGATTGCAAAATATACACAACCTGAGCAAAGTCCAACCTGTAGGAGTAAGTCTTTCACTTTAAAAATCCATCAATAAAATGTATGGAGCCAAATATTTTGTCACATTCAGAAATATCAATATAAAGGCTTAAGAAACATTTAAATAGCAGTAAAATTAAGTCTCCCAATGAACATACCTCCTTTCTGGTTACACATCCTTTAACATAATGAACTCTATATAATTCTTTCAAAAGATTTTCTTAATAATTTCATAAGGTTACTTAGGAAGAGAGAAGTTATGGATAGGCATCTAAGCATTTTAAAAGTTCAATGAAAACTTCATTAAAAACACATGCATTTTTTTGCCATGAGAAAAAAAAAAGAAGAAGAAGAAAAGAAAGAAAACCAAGCTTATACTGTTATCTGAAAATCTTGTGTTTTCATTGTGAGCCTGCCTAGTGAGACAGCTCAGAACCTGGAACTTGGTCAGAGTAGAAACTAAATGTCAGCTCAGTGTGCAGAGGCTGTTTAAACACCTCTGCAGCCAGGTGAGCCATGTGCTTGTGCTCCCAGGCAGTCTTCATCTTCTGGAGTGCCCCCACCTTTCTTCAGGGAGGACGAAGGCAACTGAAGCACTTACAGAACAAGCCTTCAAGCAGCATGGAGAACTTAGAGTTGCCTGAGAGAAAACTAGATGAGTCTTGAAATACGAGCTTCATTGTAAACATCTCAAAAGACCAAGCCTTTGAAACTGAAGGAAAAGATGAGGCAAACAGACAAATGTGAAACAAGTGTTTCTGAGGCTGCAGGGCGAGCATGAGATGGCTTAAAGCATTTCTGAAAGCCAGTTCTGTTGGAATCAGAGTTTTCTTTACAGAGAGCTTAAGTGGAAGGTAAGGCATTTGTAAATGAGGGAACTGGAAACAGAAGGAAGTGGGACTCATCACCATATTGAGAGTATTCAGCACCCAGGTTATTATAATGGTTAGTCACGGGTCTGACTCTAGGATAATGGCCTCTGCCTTTCATACTCCCTCCCCTTAAAAACGTAACTGAAGGAATTTTGAACAGGGTTTGTAAAAACATAAAAGTTGGAGCATCAAACAAAGCAGACACACAAGGTACAAGAAACCAGTCAGTTGAGCAGAGCTGGTGATGAAATGAAAACTCTCTCATGTGGGTGGGCACTGCAGTAGCTGAACCTGTCAACTCAGAGGAAGCAGAAGTCAAGTGCTTCTATGGTTGAAGAAGATCAAAGGTCAAGTGAAGAGGATCTGTAGAAAGACAAGGGCTGAGTGGTGAGGATAAATATTTTTGAAATGTCTTCAGTAGCTTGTAATTGAGTAGTGGAATTCAAAGTAAATATATTAGGAGATAAAACATAGCATATGGATCAGAAAGGGGCAAGCCTTTGTGTGTGGATTTAGGAACAGGTACTTCAGAAATCTGAAGTGAAGCCTTAGTTTTACTTGCATTTCAGCCAATAGAACAGCATGATATGCACTTATTTATCAATTTAGATTAAAGTATGTAAGTATGTGCTCCTAGGCAAAGAATAATAGAAGCTTGATGTTTTCATTTAGAAGTTAGAAAGATATATGAACACACAAATTTGTATGAATAGATCAAATTTTAAAGTTTTTTTTTTTTCTTTAAGAAATTTATTGTTCTTTCCACATTGCTTCATCTTGGCCAGCAGTAAGTCCAGCTCAGCATGCTGCCGTGAAATGTTTTCAACTGTAGTGTGCACCGGAGTCTGTTTGTTTGCAGCAGTTGATTTGCCTGGGCTTTGATGCGCCATCACTCTGCCTTTTGTGTACTTCAGCAGTGAGCAGTGTAAACTCATTTTCTGAACACTTTGATTACTTGAACATCCCAGTGCCCGTGGCATGTGACAGAGAAGAGCACTCTCCACTAATCAGATAGATATGCTTCAAGCGTATTTACACAAAATAATGAAAACAGCTGTTAGATACCTTTAAACTTGAGTGTGTTTTGTTATTAATCTACTAGCCTGTACACATGACACTGTAATTCTTCACTCACTCAAGTTGCCTTTAATGACACAGTAATAAAACCGAGCGGGATGAAAGTAATGGAATTGTAGAATGTAATGCCTCAATTGTTCTACAGTGTCTTCCTTTTTTTGCCAAAATAAACCACAATTAAGTCCATATGGTGTTTTGAAGTTTTCGAGCAATGACCCTAATAAAAAGTAATGAATTTGTGACAAAAGAAAGCATGGCTGTCTTTTAAACAGATATCTTCACTATTGATCTAGATATGATTATAAACTAACATGCTGATAGAAGAAAGGCCCAATGTACTTAGCACAAGAGGTTTACTTGTGATTTATTTTACTCTTATGACATTTAGATTTTTTAAGTAGAAATACCATAGGCCAGTAGTTAAGACTCCCATGTGATAAGGTCTAGTATGTAAAGCAAATAATAGATATTCTTCAAGCATAGACTATTTTAGACATCTATAACTCATGTAGAATGAGCTGCTAAAATTGGTTGTAGGGAAGTGACATGGTTTAGCCAGAAAAGATACTTGCCAGCAAGCCTGATGGAACCTGTGTTCAGTCTCTGGGACCTATGGTAGAAGAGGCGATATGATTGCTACAAGTTGTCTTCTCATCTCCAAATGCTAGTGCCATGATATGTCCCCCCACTGAAGAAATGAAAATTTCAAACAACGTACTATAATAGATTTTACTTCTAGAGTTTAACTGGCTCTTGTGTATATTATGCTGTTGTGTTTCTAGTTTTTCTGTATTGCAAACTGCATCGAGCAAGAGTTCTGTTTTATCCCATGATCACCTAGCTCACCTGCAAGCAATATAACTACAAGAGTTTTGAGACTAATTTTAAAACTTGTAGCAGAGTAGCCAACAATCTCTTTTAAAATAAAGCATTTTAGGAATAGCTGTATCTTAAGTCTAGATTAAGCAGATTATGAATTTAAGTAGTAAGAAAGTTATAATACCTAGTCCCTGAGTTTTGTTGTAATTGCCTATTTGTAGCTGTAGAAAGAAAAAGAATTATGAAGTGGAAACACAAGGAAGAAGACTTTGACCCAGAGTGCCTGCACTTAGTACTATGCTCTGCATATACCAGAATTTTCTCTTAGTGTTATTTTTTGAGGTTGGATGGCCTCATCTAAAATTTGAGGTCATTATGTTTCTTATTATTATTTAAAATTATTATTGACTTTTATTTATTTTTTTATTAGATCTTTTCTTTACTTACATTTCAAATATCCCCTTTCCTCCTTTCCCCTCCAATAAACACCCTATCCCATCCCCCCACCCCCTGCTCACCAACCCATCCACTCCTGCTTCCCTGTCCTGGCATTCCCCTATACTGGGGCATCCAGACCAAGGGCCTCTCCTCCCTTTGATGTCCTACTAGGCTATCCTTTGCTAAATATGAGGCTGGAGACATGGGTCCCTCCATGTGTACTCTTTGGTTGGTGGTTTGGTTCCTGGTAGCTCTTGGGGGTACTGGTTGGTTCATATTGTTGTTCCTCTGCAAACCCCTTCAGCTCCTTGGGTCCTTTCTCTAGCTCCTCCACTGGGGACCCAGTGCTCAGTCCAATGGTTGGCTGAGAACATCCACCTCTGCATTTGTCAGGCACTGGCAGAGCCTCTCAGGAGACAGGTATATCAGGCTCAGGTCAGCAAGCACTTGTTGGCGTCCACAGTAGTGTCTGGGTTTGGTAAATGTATATGTGATGGATACCCAGGTGGGGCAGTCTCTGGATGGCCTTTCCTTCAGTCTGCTCCTAACTTTGTATCTGTATCGCCTCCCATGTGTATTTTGTTCCCCCTTCTAAGAAGAACCAAAGTATCCACACTTTGGTCTTCCATTTTCTTGAGCTTCATGTGGTCTGTAAATTGTATCTTGGGTATTCTGAGGTTCTGGGTTAATAGCCACTTATCAGTGAGTGCATACCATGTGTGTTCTTTTGTGATTGGGTTACTTCACTCAAGATATTTTCTCGTCCCATCCATTTGCCTAAGAATTTCGTGAATTCATTGTTTTTAATAGCTGAGAAATACTCCATTGTGTAAATGTACCACATTTTCAGTATCCATTCCTCTATTGAGGGACATCTGGGTTCTTTGCCAGTTTCTGGATATTATAAATAAGGCTGCTTTGAACATGGTGGAGCATGTGTCCTTGTTATACCTTGGAGAATCTTCTGGGTATATGCCCAGGAGTGGTACAACTGGGTCCTCAGGTAGTACTATGTCCAGTTTTCTAAGGAACTGCCAAAGTGATTTCCAGAGTGTTTGTACCTCTTTCTCCACATCCTCACCAGCATCTGCTGGCACCTGAGTTTTTGATGTTAGCCATTCAGACTGGTGTGAGGTGTAATCTTAGGGTTGTTTTCATTTGCATTTTCCTGAAGCCTAAGGATATTGAACATTTCTTTAGGTGCTTCCCAGCCATTCTGTATTCCTCAGTTGAGAATTCTTTAACTCTGTACCCCATTTTTTAATATTTGTTTCTCTGGAGTCTAACTTCTTGAATTCTTTGTATATATTGGATATTAGTCCTCTTTCTGGTGTAGCATTGGAAAAGATCTTTTCCCAATCTGTTGGTTGTAGTTTTGTCCTATTGACTGTTCTTTGCCTTTCAGAAGCTTTGCAATATTATGAGGTGCCATATGTCAATTCTGGATCTTAAAGCATAAGCTATTGTTATTCTGTTCAGGAAATTTTCCTCTGTGCCCATATGCTCGAGGCTCTTCCTCATTTTCTTTTCTGTTAGTTTCAGTGTATCTGGTTTTATGTAGAGAAAGAAATTGAAGAAGATCTCAGAAGATGGAAAGATCTCCCATGTTCATGGACTGGCAGGATTAAATTAGTAAAATGGCCATTGTGCCAAAAGCAATCTACAGATTTAATGCAATTCTCATCAAAATTCCAACTCAATTCTTCATAGAGTTAGGAAGGGCAATTTCCAAATTCATCTGGAATAGCAAAAAACCCAGGATAGCATAAACTGTTCTCAACAATAAAAGAACTTCTGGGGGAATCACCATTATAGTTGTTTTAAAATACATGTTTAAACCTTTTAACAGTATATAGTAAACATTCAATATACATATTTTAATATTTATTTGGTTGGTTGGTTTTTGACAGTTTGCAACCGTCTGTGTAGCCTTGGATTGCCTAGAGCTCCCTGTGTAGCCTAGGCTACACAAAGCCTTGCATGCTTTTTGGCTGCCTGTTGCTAGGCTTATAATTATGTGCCACCATATTTGCTCTACCATTTAATATTATTCAGACCACTCTTCTAAAGTACCTCATTAGAATGACAGCATGCCTATATATACACACATGTGTCTGTGGACGTGAGGGAGTTCAGTGTGTAGAGTCTACACTATGTGCCAGAGATGACCATGGTACTATGAAAGCAAAATACGAAATAATCTTTTTCATAAGTTCAAATCTAATCCACCTAAAAGTTAACTTAAAAACACAGATATGCACAGGCAAGCTAACTGGGCATGACTGGAAGGAGAATGCAGTATCTGAAGAGCAGAGCTGGAGATCCAAGGTGAAGGAAAATGTGCAGTCTGAGAAAGATGTTGAATAATATTAAAGAGAAATATGCTCTCAGCTAATTTGTTCTGCCTTTTAGATTACTTAATGGTTTTGCCTATTTCTGTATTTTCATCATTTTAATAACTTTATATTGTGGTTATTCCTGGAGGTTTTCTTCTGATACATAGTACTTTTATTGATGGATTTCTTACTTATTTTTTTAGGATAGCAAAATAGTAATGGAACTCATGAAGTTTTGTCTTCTATTTGTCTTCTATTTTGTTCTCAATTCTTTCCCTCTCTGTGTCCTTTCAATTCTAGATTAATTTGAGACAACATATTTACCAATGTTAAGTCTTTCGATCAATGAATATGTTCAATCTTCCCTTTAAGATATTCATGAACTTCTCATACATGAATATTAATATCACGAATAGTAACGCTTTGGAGTTTTCAATAGATAGATGTCATACCCCTTGTATCTGTTTTTTTTTAATGTTTTCAGTTTTGTTTTTTTATTTTTATATCAAGAATAATTTTTAAATAGTAAGTTCTGTTTGTTTGTTTTTGCTTGTTTCTGATGCTTGTGTCTTATGCAGCCCAGGCTGGCTTTGAACATGTGTAGCTGGGGATTAATCTCTTATCATCCTGCCTCCATTTCCTTAGTACTGCAATTATAGCCATGTGCCGTCATACCTAGCTCTTGAATGATAGCACCTCAAAGCCAATTTTTATGATCAATTTTATTCTATTTCCTACCTGGTCTATATCATGCAGACATAAATAGTATTTCCACTCTTTCTAATGTCAATGAATTTATATGTTCATTTATTTGTTTATATTTAGTATTGCATGGGTTAGGTTTGCTTGTCCTATTACTTTTAGTTAAAGATGATTAGAATACACATTTTTATCTTTTCCCAATTAAGTCTTTTGCCATTAACCTTGCCACTAGTCTTTTTTTCTTCCTTTTCTATCCTTTTTTCTTTTTCCTTCCATTCCTTCTTTTTTTGGTGTAAATTTCAACTCATTTTTTTTAGTTGCCTTCTGTATTATAGCATGCATCATTATATGTGTTAATCCTCTTAGCCATAGTTTCAATTGTGAATTCTTTGAAAGTCAGTGTGTTGAGGCAATCAGGGAGTTCTTTGAAGTCAGGCCGTTTTTATTTACAACCCCAAATGTACAGTTTTCCTTGTATAACCTCAAGCAGCTACAGTCACTGAATTTGGTGTTTCTTTGTAAACGAGAATAACAAACCTATCATATGGTGTTATGAGAGTTTAAATGAAGAAACATATAAGACATTGGAGTACAGAAGATTCACAACTGCTCCTAGCTGTGTCTGCTTTTCCAGCATTCCTTTTCTTTCTCTTTCCCCATAGTTTTCCACTTGATTAGAGCAGATGTTACTGAATGACAGGAGAAACAAAAAAGAGAAAAGCAAGGGACTCTTTAGCATCATCCCTTCTAGAGTCAGCCTTTGGGGTATAGCAGCCCAAACCCTGATGTGCATGTTCAGACCGTCTTTAGGAAAAGTTCAGAGATTTGGTGTCTTCACTAATATATGAATATTACATGAAGACTCAATGAATGTTGTACAGTAGACCCACAGATTACTTGAAAAAAATACATTCTAAAATCAATGAGGTGGAGCTGGAATTTCATAGTGTCTAAACTATCTTAACTTATAATCAATAAGCCTTCCATAGCTGGTTTCTTTCTTTGTTTCTTTCTTTCTTTCTTTCTTTCTTTCTTTCTTTCTTTCTTTCTTTCTTTCTTTTTCCAACTTTTTTTTATTAGATATTTTCTTTATTTACATTTCAAATGCTATCCCGAAAGTTCCCTATATCCTCCCCCCGCCCTGCTCCCCTATCCACCCACTCCCACTACTTGGCCCTGGCATTCCCCTGTACTAGGACATATAAAGTTTGCAAGACCTAGGGGCCTCTCTTCCCAATGATGGCTGACTAGGCCATCTTCTGCTACATATGCAGCTAGAGACATGAGCTCTGAGGGTACTGGTTAGTTCATATTGTTGTTCCACCTATACGGTTGCAGCCCTTGGGTTCTTTCTCTAGCTCCTCCATTGGGGGCCCTGTGTTCCATCCTATAGATGACTGTGGGCATCCACTTCTGTATTTGCCAGGCACAGGCATAATCGAGACAGCTATATCAGGGTCCCTTCAGCAAAATCTTGCTGGCATATGCAATAGTGTCTGGGTTTGGTGGCTAATGATGGCATGGATCCCCAGGTGGGGTTGGTTTCTCTCAATTTGGGTTTGGTGGCTGATGATGGCATGGATCCCCAGGTGGGGTTGGTTTCTTTCAATGCTAAGATGTAGAGTTTAGAACTGGTGTTGTGCAAACTATATTAACTTGAATTTAAATAAAAGGATCCTTCTCCAAATCTTATCAAAAAGCAGACTCCTGAAAAACTAAAGCTTCTGGGAACAAGAGCTAGTTCACACCCTGAGTCTTACGTGCAGATGAGTAGTGGATGGAATGGCTAGTCAAGCTGATCTCACACTCGCTTGTCAGTACCTGGTTTTGGTACTTATATTATAAAACCAAGTTTAATTCATAGTCTGGAACAGGTCTTGACAATCAATGGCCAGAAGCTGGACACATGTTTTTATTAATAACATTTTATTGGAGCATAGCCACACCTACTTCTATATTTACCTATAATTGTGGATAAATGTTTTGATACTATAAACTAGAGAAGAATATTTAAAATGAGAATCTTATGGCTCTTGAGCATAAAATATTTCAATTTAGTTCTCTTCAGAAAAAGTATGCTGAGCTATGACTTCAGCCTCGTTATACCTTAAGAGCAGAACGTCAAATTGAGTATCAAAATGGGTATTAAATACCCATAGGTGCCAAAATTCACCACGGGATTGTTAAAAATGTGAGTTGCTGATGGGAGGGAGTTCCAGGAACTGATTGCATAGGACTCTCTTGGAATATAATCTTAGAATTTCTTTTTAAAATAGATTACAAGTGAAATTATAACTTGTTTTGCTACTACTAGTTTACTTCTGAAGGAAACTAATATAAAATCACCATTTGCAAATGGCTCATCTCCCATAAGAAAACCTTTTACTTCTAGAAAATAGAAGAGTGGAAACTGGTTTTTTGTTTGTTTGTTTGTTTGTTTACTTTTTCTATTTCATGTTTTCATTTTGAAGTAATGCATATTGCTATCATTTGGTAGTAGCTATTCAGTTTGGAGGCAAATTAAATGTTGATGGAATAATAAAAAGATGAACTCTAGAGATCAAATTATACATTTTGACAAGATGACTTCTGTGGAAAGTCATAAATACTATCAGGGAAATGTCAACAAAACTTTGCTGTGATACTGGGCCTCAGTCTAGGTCCTTGTGCTTTTAGGCCAACACTCTAGTCCCAGTATTTGTGTTTTGTTTTGTTTTCTTTTGTTTTGTTTTGTTTGTTTTGTTGCAGAATCTTCCTTTGTGGTTTAAGCTGGCCTCAAACTTACTGTAAACCTGCCTGGACCCCAGCTCATGACCTTCCTGCCTTGTCTTCCAGTTGCAGGAATTATAGGTTTTGATACCATGCCCAGCTCCACTATTCTTATTTTAACCCTGCAATGTCTGACATGCAGTAGACAAAAATAGTTTTATAATATAGAACTCTTTTTCTTCATAACATAATATGATCATAAGAAAATACTTAAAATCTAGAGTAAAGGGTCATATATTTATTCAAAAGTGGTGGTTATATTTATATGTAAAATAGTGGTAGCTATATTTATATGTAAATTTGAAAAATAGTTTTTGTTTGTGCTTTGAAAGAGTATAAAAGCCGAGGTATAAAACAAGCTGAATGGAGCAGGTACCTTGAATGGTACCATGTTCACTAGTGGTCCGACAGGTGCTAGCACTTGCAGCTTTCGATGGCCATAGGGAATATGCACAATACTCTTGCTATTTTAAAGCACTTTCATGGCTGTATATATTGGTAGCTCTCCTTTTTGGATCACTTAGATACATTGCAATAATTATCATTTAATCCTTATACCAGCTCCCCCCACCCACAACATTTTTTTTAAACTACTATTTTTACAGTTGAGAAAACTGAAGCTCTGGTAAAACATTGTTTCATAGTGAACAGTCCGTAAAGCATTCTGCACAGGAGTCCATGCGTCGAGTTGAAGAGGCTTGTCTGTGTCTCTTTTCTCTACGGAATTAATTCAGTGGTCTTCTCCTGGTGAACTGTTAAGTCCATAGAATCTAGTAGGCTCTTCTCAAGTTTAGACTCACAGCAGGAATGAAGTCTGGACTCAGCTGAGATTACTGGTTAGGATGCACCTCTTACATCATTTTTCTAAAATAGGTTTCCTTATGTTTTTAAGGTGTTTTTTTAACATGTGTGGGTGTTTTGCTTCATCTATGACTGTTTATGATGTGCAAACAATGCCTGTGGGTGTCAAAAGAAGGCATCAGATCCTCTGGAGGTAGAGTTATAGTTGTTTGTTAAAAGTAATGTGAGAACGGGGATTTGAAGCCAGGTCCTCTGCAAGAACAAGTGCTCTTAATGGCCATCTCTCCAGCCCCTAAGATAAGTTTCTTTCATGGCAGCACTAACTATCAGAAAATATTGCAGGAGAAGTATTTCTATGTTGCCATTTATTACCAAGTCAACAGGCCATTGGGTCAGGCTCCATTTCTAGACTGTATGTTTAGTGGGTCTGTGGGTGGGTGTGTGCACTGCCATTGTGAGTTGTATCTGTGGATGTTTGCATTGCCATTCTTGTCATTTGATCAGGATGATAGCACTCGATTTGTAGGTCCAAGCCTAAGGCCATATTTCCATACCTTTCCATATTTCTTTCTCCCCAGTGTCTACTCTATATGGAAACTACAGACTCCATTAGAGGGGATGTGTAAGGACTTGCGTCCTCTTTACTGATACATACTTAAAACACCACAGACAAAGGCTGGCATTACTATCTGTAGTGTAAGGAATATAGGTCTGTGTACATGCATTCCTTTATTTAGATTGACAACTTTCAGAAGTAAGGAATGTCGCAGATATAGATAGATGTTTTGTAGCTAAAAGCTGTTGTGAAAGTGTATAGCTAATGATGAGAAAGTTAAATCCTGAACTCATCTATGGCCCCTTCTTTTTATGGTATCATGACTAAATCATTTTTAGTGTAACTAAATCTCTTCATGTTTAGCTATAATGTATGGTAAACTGCCTTCTAAGTACTGGTGAGATTGCCTGTAATTGTTGTAGTTTTCGTTGCTTGTTTTGTTTCTGTTTGCTTGAAACAGGGTCTTGTTCCTGGCCTTGCTCCCTACCTGGCCTTCATTATACATGCTTTGGAGTCTAAGCTGGCCTCAACATCATTGGTAGTCCTGCCTCAAAAGTCTTATTACAGGTGTATTCTATCATGCCTTCCTTTTTTTTTTTTTTTTTTTAGTTAGTTAGTTAATGGATACATTCAGCCTTTTCTACCACATCATAGCCATGAAACCAGAAGAATCAAGGAAAGGATTTTTTTTTTCTTTCTAATTTGGCTTGATTTAAGAAAAAAAAAAAAGGACTGGCATTCACAAATATCCTCCTCTTCACATTTTACAAATCTTGAGTTAAATGAGACAAAGAGGTTAAGTGTGTCCTAAACTTAAATGGCAGAAAAAGTTCTTAAAGGGTTTATAAAGGGATTTTTGCTTTTAAAAAGCAACATTTTTATTTCAGTAATGAATGCAAAATTTGTTAATAATTGGCAATTCCCTGATTAATACTAAGATGTATAATTAGAAAACTATTTTCAATAGTTACAGAAAATTGTTTTTGAAAAGGAGGTGATGTTATACAGTGTAATCCAACATGTTTCCTTCATGATTCCCTTGGAAGTCAGTGCCAGAATCACTTCCTATAAGAATCAGAGACTCACTTTACTCTGAGTAAGGGGTGGTGCTGTGCAAAGAAAGGGGGTTTTCAATATTGGAGAGGGAAAATCTGAAAGAAAAAAAAGAGCATACTTTTAAAATTCTCTTCAAGTTTCTCCTTAACTCATTGAGGTAGATTTTGTACTTAGAAACATGGATGACTATACTTGGAAGCCTAGGAATGCTGGTAGATTAAACATATTAAAGTTAACATATTGTTTTAAGTTAAGATGGTTACAAGGCACTATGTTTCTGAGGCCCCAGTTAGTAAACATCTATGAGGTATTGCTAATCTGAGGCATTTCTTAGTATGTTCTCAGAGTTATGCTTTCGAAAGTCTAACTTAAATTGTCTTTGAGCTTACTCCTGGAAACACTCCCCTTTTGTAAATATTAAGGATGTCATTCTTGCTAGAAATGTTTATTGACTACACTCTGAAAGCATGAAGTCATGTTGTTCTTCATTTGTTCACTCAAGAGGATAGTTTTATAATTAGAGATTGTTGTGAGGCAGACTAATTATTTTTAAAATATACCTTTATTGAGAGGAAATCTGGGAATATAAGCTAGACAGTGATGTTATACCCAAAATTGTATATTCCTAGTAAGCTGCCGTTTAGTAAATTGGTGTATAAACCAGCATCTGTTGCAGGAATGGAAGAATGACATCATAAAGAATGTATGGAAATTTTTAATTGAAAAAGAATGATGCACAATTTTAACATGACTTTCAGTCTAAATTGATTTTACCAACAGAGTAGAAGTAGTATTCTTTAAAAACATTCCAATAATGTAAAGTATTTAAAATGTAATGTCCTGTTAATGTACCTAAAAATTAAACTTTAGGTCATCCAACAAGAGTACTGCTTACAGTAATGTAGCCTATGTAATATGCAATTATCTTGGCAATAGTTTTATTTTTCAACAATTTTGCCATAAAACAGCAGTGAGATACAATGAATTTGATTCATTTTTTGTGTGTGAATCATTTAATAGGCCATTACATCCACTATATTAGACTCCATTCTCCTTTCAGAGCTTTTCATTATAAGGCTGTCTTTAATGGAAAGAAGTTTAACCTTCCCTCCCAGATAGATTGAACCCCATAACAGTGTAAACATTCTCATTATAAAATAAAATCCCCTTCCCCAAGGGCAGTGCTATAATTATGTTGTGGAGGATTGTAGGAATGTTTCTACCTAGAAATGCTGTCTCATTCTGTCTTTCAAGTTTTTATCATTTTCAAGCAATCAATAACATTTTAAATTATAGTTTAAAAAATGCATATGATGTAGTTTAAAATTTTTGAAGTTATTTTAATCAACTTCAAGAAGAAGTCATCAGTAAAATTCCTGTTGATTTATAAATAGGATAATTAGAGGCTCCCCTCCTAAGTACTGCTCACTGGCATTGTGGCTGGTTTTATTGCCTAGTCAAACCTCTTCATTCAATTTTAAAATTGCCTTTTGAATGAACTCCACTATGAGGTTGCCAAATAGTGTCACTGTTAATACTTTACCTCCTGTATTTCATTGTCTGGTCTGCAAATGCACAATAAATTGTTTGATAAGGGGGTCAATGAGGTTGTACTAGTTTTTAAGTGAATTATAACCAAACCATTCAGATTATGTCACATGCTTAGTATTATGGTAGAGCTGTGTTTAAAGGGTAGCAGTTTTATGCTTGGTTCATTTTGCACCATTTCGTTAAGAATGTATCCTATACCAATCAGCGTGTCATGATTGTTCAACAAATTGTCAATCTTTATATCAAGTGAAAAAAAAAACAAAATGCCACTTTAAAATGTATGAAGTTCACCCCTTGCAAATGGTTTATTCAAGGCAACAAACATAACAGGCTCCTGGTAAGGGAAAGAGACAGCCTGCTCTCTATAGGAATGTTAAATTTAAAAAAGAAACATCAGGTGATTATTTCAAGATAATAAGTATATAAAGATACTAAAGGTGGAATTCATTGAAAAATGTAAGGAGCATATGTTTATAATATGAAAATGTTCAGTTAAACAATGTTATCTGTTCCATAGATAGCAGTTATATTTCCCTGGATATGTGGGCTCAATAGATAGAGATTGCGTTTTGTAAGAGGCAGCTTTTCTTCCCTCTGACTTGCAGGAACATAACCAGAGGCTTTTTGCAGGGCTGCCCTTATGAGAAGGGAATTAGGGATGCTTAAATGCATCTTTTTCTGCATATGCAGAACTGGTGAGTGTATTCTGAGAAATTTATAAAGCAAAAGTAAGAAACTGCTTGCTGCATCTAAAGAAGCAAGACTGTTTGTGTGTCTCTCCTTTGTAACAGAAGGAATGTTTCTTATGTTTCTGTCTTCAGACAGTTGGCACACATTTCATCTCAGCAGCTGCTTTCTCTTAAAGTGCAGCAGAGTGGAGGACTGCAGTGACACCAGCATTAATACTTCACATTCTGCTATCATATGCTGTCACTGGGAAATATGGATCTAGGTTACATGTGTTTGCAGACTTTGTACTGTTGAATTATGAAAGCTGACTCTTGGTGGATTGTGTTGTGTGTGGAGACTGTGAACTGAGCAGCTAGGGAGTACAGTTGTCTGCTCAGAGTGTGGCACTCTCCTTCCAGGCCGGAGGGAGCCAGAGCTTTCAAATTGACAGCTGCCAAATTCTGGAATGTTCTATATAATGACTATAGAAATTATCTTGTCAGTGACATTTTAACACATTATTTTTGACTTTTACATTTTCTAGAGTCTCATTTTTACCATTGTTGAAATTTTTACAGTTTGGATAACAACCCAATAAAGTATATTGCAAAAGATGAAAGGAACTTTTGTCCATCCAGAATAAAAATTTACAAAGAAAATTATAAAATTCTTTCCTGTGGTTGTAAAGTTACATAGTTTTTTTTTTTTTTTAATTGTTATAAAAGGCGTAAGATGTAAGCCAGAACACTATCAACTGTTAGGATGATAATCATCATTTTTGGCTTTGTATCTGAACGATGTCGATATAGACAAGTATGTGTTTGTATATATGTCTGCATATACATATAGATTAATTCAGGTTTTTAATAAAATTAATGACAAATGCTGTGATCTAGAACTCAGTAGTGATATTAGCAGACTAGTGGAATGCGAATGAGCAGATATGAGTGATACTGTAAGGAGAATCTATTCACTGCTCTCCACTGAGACGTAGGTACCAAGACCTGAGAGTGCCAAGAGAGGCCCGCAGGTGAGCATGCAGGATGGAAGACAGGGACTAATGGCTCCAGGGACTTTTACGTTCTTTACATTTTTACTGTATCTTAAATATGTGTGTCTTATTTGTGACTTTATTTGGTGTCTGATTAACTCTTGGAATTGACATTTGGAATTGAGTATGGTGTTATTAGAGTGGGATATATACTCAAACTATTTTAAGCTCACTATTTCAAGACAACAATACCTGGTATCATATGAACTTCCTGTCTTTTCATCTTGCATTACATGGTACCAGTTCTCATTAGCATGAATCTTAATTAGTTAACATAAATGTCCAACAGTATGAAAACTTTATAAAATGCAGTTGTCTGTGCATGCATTGTATGCATTGTGTAATTTTGCTCCAGGGGGGATGAACCTTGCATCTTGATAGTGCAGGGTAAAGCAATGGTTGTAACAGTTATTCACTCATAACTTTAAAGAACTGTAATTTGCTTTTAATTCTATAAATCTTGTTTTTCTCTTAAAGTTCTTAAGAATATGTGGTAAAAAGATAATTATCCTCCTTCTGCAAATATGTGCAAAGGTTGCATTCTTCTTTAGTGTCCTGCTGATTAAATCGGCAAACTGGCTGTCTTTAGTTTCTTAACATCCTCAAAACTGCAGAATGTATGTTTGTAGCCAGTACTGATAATTTTCTACCTGCCCTGTATCATCTGTTTATGACTGCTTATATCCTTAGTATAATGAGGACTGTGGTGATTATTTGTCTCTTTTCCTCGTAGAAGTTGATTTCTAAGTGGGCCATTGTAATCTGCCTTCAGTTTGGAACTGTGGTCTCAAATAAGCAGCACTTGCCCACTTGTCAATGATAGGATAATTGTTGAAACCATTTCCTATGATTTTGTCCAGGATGTGTTATGCAGTAGAGCTAGGCTACCAAAGCCATCCATCAGTGCTTAGTGCTATATTTGTCTCACATTGGGGCTGAAAGTTTAGCTCTTCGTCTTTAAAGACAAGGTCTTGCTGAAAACAGTATTGTCTGTTATTGGGATCTAAATGCCGCGGTTGGCAGATGCAAAAAACATGAAACCTGTCAACAGCTGTGGCAGGAGGCTTGAATGTGTGAGTGCATTGAATGAGAAGAAAACAGCACTCTACTGTGAGTTATCAGTCTGCATAATGTGGAGATACTAGTACAGGTTACAGACCTATCGCTACTGCTCGTGAGGACTGTGGTCACCTCATGTTTCCTTTGTGACTCTCTCTTTATAACAACCATCTTTTTGAAAATGAATCATTAAAGAAAACGTGAAAATGCCTCGCAAGATCAAAATATGTGGAAAGATCTGACACTTGAGAACTTCAAATGAATTTGCATACAGTTTTCTTATATCTATGCTTGATGAAGTTGGAGTGGTTTAGGGATAGAAGGATTTCTTTCAGTATTATCAGTCAAGACAAAAATGACACTTTTAATGTGCAAAGACACATTAGGTTTTAGCTAGATAAAGAGTCTCTTCAGTAATCCCCATCTCCTTCATTTCTCCCTAAGTACACACAGATTCAGACTACATTCAGCATCTTAGCTTATGACTTAGCTTCCTGAAAATTCTATTCCTTTTCAAAGTTTCAGGTAGAACTTTATGCTCCAGTGACTAAGATAGGATGGTGAAAAAAACATGTGAAAGCTTTAGCCTATAATTATCAATCACAATCAGTTATAAGCTGGCTTTTTTAGAGAGTGTATATCTCTCAAAGTTAATTGAACTTTTCAGCCACCAAAGTTGACAAAGTATGATTTCTTAGTGCTTTTTGCAGCATATCTCTGTGCATCAAGGAGGAAACTGAGGCAGAAGTGATTGGAGAATTTGACTGTGTGAGACTTAAACATCTCCCATTTTATTGGGGACGTGGTCCTCATTCCTGACATTGGGCTTTGTGACCATGTTTAGCCTCGGAAATGTTTTCAGACAACACTTATTCCTGGACAATGCCTTAAAGGCTTACTATAGTGAAACGAAGTGCAAGCAGTTGGTTGTAGTTGTTGCACTGCTACTAACTAGCTGTGTGTGATCAGGCTAATCACTGAACCTTTCAGATGTTAGTGTCTGAACCTGCAAAGGGAAATTAACACCCTAGACTCCTAAATCCTTCTGCATCTCAAAATTATATGATCTTATATTTCTAATTAGAAGCCTGGTGAAATCTCAGTTGGTTAAGAGTTGAAAGTATATGCATTCCAAAAGTCAGTTTATCTTGAATTGTCCTTATCCTGAAAAGTAAAGCTAAAATATTCTTAGTTATGTTGGCAAGTTCCCTGTGTTCTTCAGTTTGCATAACTAGAATGGAAAGAGGTTGGACTGAGGACATAACAAAACCAGTCACACGTTAATAGGACATTTAGATTTTGTCTTTTTTGTTATCCTTCAAATAAATAACATATTTCAGTGTATATGACATAATGCTAATTATTTAATTCAGTATTTACATTGTCTCTGGGTAAGATTAAAAGTAGAGAACCATTAAACTCAGCACTGTTCCTAAACTCTTACAAGCATGTAGCAGTACTTTAACCCATTCCATTTTTGTAAGGTTTGTATTCACATGTATATTCATGTGTCTTGGGTCACAGTTACTTCATGATTAGTGTTGTTATTCAACCAATTAAGCACAGGCATAACCCCTTTATTGTCATGGTGCAGTCGAAACAGAGGTTTAAACTAGATGAGCAGAAACAGATTTTAAGTCTCAGCCCTGCTGGTGACCTCTAACCATGTGACTATGCAAAGCATCCAAATGCTACAATACTCATGGTAGAAATGGAAGAATAGGGCATACCACCTATGGATTCCATACACTCAATAAACGAATGACTAACTGCAGAACTGGGACATGGGATTTTTTTGTTCTAAATTCAGCTAATTTCCACTAGTTTCTGCGGGAGTATATCATCAGAGTTTGGTCTGGGGAGATATGCTTCAAAGAAAATTAATATTTAGCAATTTTATGTATGTTAGCTTTATTTTCTCCTGGCTGAGGTTGATAGATTAGGAATTTTTATTTACACAAACATTGTTTCATGCTTATTGTTAATCAGGAAGAGCCTTGCCCCTGGGGTTCCCCTGCCCACTGCTACCCCTCAGCCCTTTCTGTGAACCCAGAAACTTTAGTGGCTTAGGAGGTTTCTAAAATCTATTGTCCATTTATTGTGCTAAACTGTTCAAGGGGACATAACAAACAGTATGAGTCTCATAAAATTGATTCAGACTTCCTATCGTCATATGTCTTGGGCTGGAATAAGTTCCCTACTGTCACAGGAAGTTTTTTTAATGTATTGTTGTCCCAGTACATTAGTTGTAACTACCAAGAAGTTCAGTTTATAAAAGTAATCATTTATTTATTCCTAAAAGCTATAGTTCACAATTATAGTATACTCCAGGTATATTGATTTACTGTATCTAAAAGTCCATTTGGATTGTCCTTGTTATTAAGCTGCAACTTCCAATTAAAGAGATAAGATAATTTATACACAAGGTATTGTTGGTGTTAATAAAGATTATCCCTCCCAAGATCTCACGTGGGGAATTCTGTTTTATGGCTCTCTTCTGATTATTGGCAGAAGTGGGCAAATGTCACAGAGTAAGCATGTAGTACCATGAAAGTTAGTGTGTCTGCTTCTAGATAGTCCAGCTCATTTTAACCCCATAATAGCTAGGAGTTGTGTAGGCCTAATGAAGGAGCCTGTCTGCACTAATCGTAGGGATTTTGTCTATTTTCTAAGCACTAAGGAAAGTTTATCCAACCTGGAAAGCTGTCTTCATGCTGACCTGTGTATGCTAAGGACAGCAAAAATCAAGGAACCTTCTTCAGACTTTCAGCCATTCTTTCCTTCACTTCTGATTTCAGGTTGTGGATTACTGATAAGATTTGAAGGACATTTTTTTCTTTCCGGGGAATGGAACAGTTACAGATTAGCTTCTGAACAGCTTTATGCTGCCCTGCCTGGTTAGAACTAATTGAATGACCCTGGAAAAGTCAAGTCACTTCAACTCTCTTCAGTCTCAGTAAATGACACATAAGTAATTACATACACTTTAAAAAGAATCTTCAGGTTTGTTTGAGTAGCTGAAAATATGTAGACTCTTTTAGTCATGCTGATAAGAAAATAAGATTGTTGTTACACAGAGACACTACTTTATTTTCAGATACACTACAGTGAAACCAAAGGCTTAACAGAGCAGGTTCCAAGGAAAATATGAACTAAAACTGTAAAGAAGATGTCTTCTTCTAGACTGTTTGCTCTCTGACCCAGAGGTTGGTTTGGATGCGTGGCATTTCGTGTGAGCAAAGAAACAAACATAGCAGTTGTAGTCATTGTAGATTCAGTGGAGTCGCTGGGATGATTTACTCTAGGCTTGGTCTTGAATGACAAACAGATGCGAAGGCTTTTTCTGGCTTCTCTTTCCTGAGCTGGCTATATATCCTTGAGATACTCCCTGTTTCCCACTCTCTTTCTTTTCTTGTGAACTTCTGGGATTTAAGAGTAATAGAGCTCTGAAAATATTTGTTTGATTAAAAGAAACCACGCCCTGAGGATAATGCCATATTAAGTCTATGTGATTGGTTCATTTTAATTTTCTACCACCCAAGGCACAGCAACAGCAAGGACTGATTCTGGCACAGGCAACATTCGACCTCCTGGAAATCTGGAGAAAATGTGAGGCCTTTCAGTCCCCCTAGGTGGCCATTAGGATGAAGGCTTTTCTGGGAGGAGGTCCAACATCATCTCAAATGTGTAGGCTTTGGTGATTATTCAAAAGGGCTGCTCTAAGGAATGTGAGACATTCCCAAGGTCAAATCAGTTTATTTAGGCACGATTATCAGTAAACTACATGAAAAGGAAAGCAAGAATCCATTTCTGTAAACTTTACCCTTTTCTGAAGCCATCTGTCCAGTCTGAAAGAGGATTGTGGTTTGGAAATATAAACTCCATGTGCTTAAACACAACTGGAATTATTTGTAAGTAATTAACCATACCAAATATACAGTAATAAAAACAGTTTTTTTTTTTCAAAATTAGCACTTTAGTATGATTATCAACAAACAAACACTGTTCCCTTCTTAACATTTATCCTCATTCAAGATAGAAGGTTTCTGGAATTTTTTTCTATTGTCTAAAGATGAAGGGAAAATAGTGTCAATATATTCAATAAACTTTTATAAATGCAACAAGTTTCAGGTTCTTTTTAATGTTTTCTTTGTTTTATTAAAAATAATTAAGATTTTTTTTTCTTCTTTGCCTACTATTAGATTATACTGTATGATGTAAACCTAAGGGCTTTCTCAAAATCCTGTAATAACAATGCTCTACTCTTTCATAAAGCCAGCAGGATATCCCGTCATGATGGCCTCTTAATTAGATGATATTTTGATCTGTGTTTCTATTCATTAATGCTTTGTTTTCCAGTGTCATGTCAGGATTCTGTTTACCAGCTAATACAATTTTGTGACATATTCCTAGGAGAACTGGACCAGAAGAGTCGCCTCTTTGGCTCAGTTTCCAGTATAGTGTTTAACATAATTTCCAGATTATAATACAGATGACATTTTCTAACACTGAAAAAAGTTTCATTTTAGAAGATGAAGAAATCTTAAGAAAAAACATGTATAAGATTTCATTTTTTAAAAAAAAGACTGACTTCAACTCATTGATTACATAACTTTCAAGCTAATTTCAATGCTCTTAATGAGAGGGTCCATTGTCTTAGTACAGCTCTCTGTGCTGATGCTTCTGCAGTTTGTGCTTGCTGTATTTTTCTAATACTTAATGCAGTGCATTTTATGTTCCTTTTATTTCACTTTATGTTGCATTGTGCTGTGTAGTTCACTGTTGGATCTAAATTGGGGAAGGGAGTCCTGCTTTGTCCTTGTACTATAATGAAGATAGAGTTTGTTAATATCAATGTAAACTGCTGTCTTAGGTGCATCATCATGTGAAGACTGTTTCATAATTGAATGTGTTGGTACTAGATGCATTTAGAAAATTACAGTCCCTAAACACCTACTCAGAGAGAGAGATGAACTTAATGGTTTGTTGTATAGAGTTTCATTTAAAAATATTTTAGAATGACTTATTTGTAAGAATATATACAATGCAAAATAATGACAGTAACAGTGGACCAGTTAAAGGAAAAAATAGATGCAGCAATTACAGTCAGCATTTATTAGCATCTTTATCCTTGGAAAGTTTAAGTATTTTTGAAGAATTTAAAATAGGAATTGTAAAACTAGATTAGATTAAGAGGGAAAAAGTTTCTAGAATCATGTTAAGGATATATTGCCTAATTTAGTAAAGATAACCCTAAAATGTATTGCTTTTTATTAAATTATCTGCCTTTATAGAATGACAGTGTTTTTAAATTTAGAGTGTCAGAATGCTAGGATGGCTATAACTTCTCATCCATTTTTCTGAATGAAACAGGCTGCACATGACTACGTCCTCAATTACAAGGAGAAGGAAGTATTTTAAATGATACAACTGCAAAAGAAAAGAAGTTCTGTAGGAAGTGTGTGCAAATGCAGATGCTTGGTGCCACACTGGCAGAGTTGTCCATCCGTATCTGAACACTTAATGCTGAGAAGAACTTTTAGAAGTGTGGCAATAGTAACCAAAGGTACTAAAGGAGACTAAAATCATCTTTAAAATCTTATATGCAGTTCTGTATACTTTCAAAATTGAAAATAATCACCTTTGCACTCAAACAATATGATCCATCTATTATTCTTAATGTTTTTCTAGCATGAATTAGTTGTATGGTAGTTAATAAGTATCTGATTAGGAGTAAAGCTTTGAGACGTGTCCTTCCCCACACTTCCTCTCTCTCCCTTCCTTTTCCCTTTTCTAGGGATTGAACCTAGGAATCTAAGTTATGCTGA
Organism: Mus pahari; assembly: GCF_900095145.1. Taxonomy (NCBI): domain Eukaryota; kingdom Metazoa; phylum Chordata; class Mammalia; order Rodentia; family Muridae; genus Mus; species Mus pahari. The sequence continues at coordinate 31,706,335 of NC_034592.1, read as the reverse complement.
ATGTGCTCTCTACCACTGAGCTCCTCTGCAAAGCCAAAGATCATGTTGTTTCTTTTTCAGAAAATAAATCCGTGTTGTCATCTTTGTAACATTCATATTACAGAACAGATTATTTGAGAATTGTGAAAATACTGTGTGGAAGAAAATTTTGAATGAAAATTTTTTCATAACACTTACCATGCATTTAAGAAATCCCTTCAAAATTTATATGTGTGCCCTTTCTAACAGTGCTCTGGGATCCAGTTCCTCAGAAAAGTGTCATCAGTTGCTAGGCAGTAAGGGGAGAACAAGAAGAGAATTGATGCTTAGTATATGCATTCTGCAAGCTATGATGGTCACTTGGATTTAAGATGTACTCTCTGTGTTTAAAACCTGTGAAAAAGAGGGGTTAAAAAGGCTGAATATCTTTGTACCTTAATGAGAGAATGATTGCTGTAATAGTATCAAAGATAAACCAGTATATTAGAAACAGTAAATGATAAAGGGCGATAATATGCCATTCTTGAGACTTCTTGGCTCTTACCTAACACATCAGAAAGTGATTGTTGAATTTTAAATAGCCATACAAATGGATGACATAGAAATTTAACTTTGCTTTGACCTTATTCTAATTCACAAGATGACTGCAAAATGACTTTGTTGCATCTGAATGTATGCTGGATGCTAAATCACTCCAGAGTATAAAATCTTTGTTTTGGCATAATGTTGATGCATAAACATTTGTACCCCATACTAACCCTATAAACATCACAATCCATCAGTACAATTACAAAAAAGATTGTTTGTTTTCACACTTAAAGCAGACATGAAATAGAGTGTCCTTAACTTAATCACCACCTTGATTTACCACATTTGCATATATTTGCATATTAATTGGACTACAGATTAAAATTGGTTTTGTAATTTTAATTAAGTGTCCACAAAGGTAAATGATTAGAACTGTTTAAAATACATTCTGACATAAATAGCAGTAAAAGCTTTTGTGATGATGTTTTTGTGGAATTACATTCAGAAAGTGGCCTTTTATGATAGTAATTTTAATCTTAAATAGAATTATACAGTCAAACAGAACTGTGGATTCATAATCATTTTTTTCAAGATCCATTTAATATTTTGCTGATTTGCAGCACTTGGTGAAAACGTTCTGTAGGTTTAGCTGATTGCAAAATGAGGCCTCTGGAGCCGATCAACTGAGAGTTTAAACCCACAATCTCTAGATGCCACATATGCTTGAAAGTATATATCTCACTGTCTGTGAGTCTGTGTGAGTGTATGTGCTCCTGCATGCCTGTGTGTATCAGTGGAATTAACTCACATAACCCTTTCAATGATATGCCCTTTAAAAACAGAATCGCCTTAAGGGACCATCATATTCCCAGTTTAAATTAGGGAACATATAAAATGTTTAAGAGTCTCTTCAGCATATTATTTTGTAGCTCAGAAGTATCATCCTTGACATCGGCCGAGGTGTGCTGACTTAATAGCAGGTCATCCTCACTGGTGCCTTCCCTTTTTGGGGTGACACAGAGTGAACATGATAATTGTTGGGGAAATGCACTTTCCCCCTTCAAAACCTGAGATACTTAACATGTGGCGTGTGTTTTCTGTTATACCAGACAGAAAATTGGTCTTCCCAGAAGGTTACTGGATGCCTAGCACCCTCTTGCTTCCAGCTGGCATTTTCCTGTTTGGATCCTTTTAAATGTTGGATGCTGAAACCCTCCCCACTCCCAGCTGCCACCTTCTTCCCTGGCGGTACCCTAGATTTAGCTCCCTAATGCTTCCTTGCACCCAGCTGCTTCTCTGGCTGGCTCCTGGCTATGTAGAATGGATTGGGATAAATAATCTTTTTCCTACAAGTCTCCACCCAACAACTCTTTAATTGGATTTCTTTTCAAAGCTGCGACATGGCTAAATTTGCCATAAATGACATAAATATCATGTTGTTTTGTTTTGTATTTTAAGTTTTGAATACATGTGGGTGCACTTTCTTGTAAAAGTTTATGAAGAGCCAATCAACTAAACCTTTTGATTGTCCTAAATTATATAAAGGACATAATTTCTTAAAAGCAGAACATCATAAATCAAGTTGTAAAGGTCAGTTTTTAAACCTGGTTTTACAAAAAAAAAAGAAGAAGAAGAAAAAAGAAAAAAGAATGTGTATAGATATTTCCCCTCCTGTGTCTGCACCACATGCCTCCCTGATGCCCTCTTTACAGGAGTTCAGTCCTCTGGAAACCAAGTTACAAATGGTTGTAAGCTGCCATCTGTGTGTATGAGATGCCATTTGAGTGCTGAGAATTGAACCTGGGTCCTCAGGAAAAGCTGTCAGTGCTTTCAAGTTCTGAGCATTTCCACAGCCCCTTTAAACCTTTTTTTTTTTTAAATCCTACAATATAAGAATTTTTAAAGGCAGGTTTCAAATCTTAGTTTTGTTTCCTCTGTGTGCCATTTTGTAAGCTAGTTCATCTTACAGACACCTCATTTTTCTCAGCAGTTAAATGGATAAAAAACAATTATTGATTTTTTTAAATTAAATAACAGTTATAAGACCATCTAGACAGACTGGTAGCCGTAGTGTTGGTAGAAAATGTCCAACTCAAAATATTTTTAAAGTAGAACAGATAAAATTTTCTAAATTGGTTGTAGGATACAAAAAAAAAGCTGTCAACAATGACAACTTATTTTTATCAGGGTAACTTGAAAAACAAGGACAACTGTGACATGTTCTATTCAGTGACTAGTGTGCAGCTCAGTGGTAGTTCAGCATGAGACTAGTACACAAACCCTAAGTGTGATCACCAGCTCTACCTGAGAGGATGAGAGAAGAGTGAGGAAACAATGCTGCATTTGAGATTTACTTTATAGAGAGAAAGGCATTTTGTTGGGGCTAAAAACTATATGTGCAGTCAAATCTTAACAGAGGGGCTAGAGAGGTGACTCCATGCTCATGAGAACCTCAATTACAATGAAAGCCTGAATTCAGATTCTACTCTTCATTTAACAAGCCAGGAGTGGTCTCACTCGCCTGCAAGTTGGGACTTGCTGACTGTCTGTATGTCCAGGAAGAGACTGCAGTTCAAGTGAATAAAGTGGTGAGTGATAGAGCATACACGGAGGTAGTGAATCTGCAGACAGTCACCATGCTAGTCACATGTGTACATATACATATATGCAGCTTAGTGTCTAAAACACATGTGTACACACTAGTTTTTTTAAAGATGGTTTCTTAAAAAACAATATTTGCAGGTAGGGTTGTATGCAATTTTATTCATGAATTTTCCAAATTACACTTTCAGACTAAGTTAAATTGACTCACGAGCTCCTAAATACATGTGTGGACTAGGAGACACCACTTCAAAATGCTCAAACTCATTGACATTTAACATTTTGCTCCTGACATTATTTTAAAGGTTTATAGGGAGACATTTAGATTTATTATATTATTCTGCATTTTTCTAGTTCTGTTCCCATGTTTATCTCACTAGCTGAAGCAAAGTTTTTATGTGAACATTTTATTGTACCATATATCTAATATATGGTACAGAAAATACAGTATAAAGTAGAAAGGACTACCACACACTCCCCTTAGCTTCATTAGTTTCAAGTTGCTGAATGAGAGAGGGAGTCAGAAACCCTGAGAATTTAGAGAAAGGAAAGGCCCTTCAGAAGACTTCACAGACCTTACCCCATGCAGCAGCTGTTGCTTCACCTTTAACGTTAGCACCCAGTGCACTATCGAAACCCCAGCCACCCTTTAAGCTTCCGAAATTGCACACTGAGTCTGCTTCTGTCCTTTTGTTTTCCTTACTGCTACTGTCTTTGAGGCTGTAATTTTCTGACACCTGGGACTACATTCTAATTAATTCATCTATGTCTTTTTGCAGTCTTATGTAATATGTGGTATTATATTACATTCAAGTTTTGAATATTTATAAGTCTTCATTTCATAGTCTTAGAAGTCGTACCAAAGAAGTAACTTTTAGACACTCTTAGACAGTGTGTCAGTTAGATACATAACAAACATGACAGCCTTGGAACTGCAACTTGAGGAAGCCTAAGGAACCTCAGGAGAGTTTCCAAACGTTCTTAGGGGGAAGATTCCACTAGTATATTCCAACTTGACAGAGAAGGTGCAAGAGAATTAACACAAGGGACTGCCCTTTCATTGTCCCCTCCTTGCTGAAACCAAGTGAAACTAGAGTTAAGGAGATTAATTACAGCACACTTGAACCATCTTGATAGGGCACAAAGCCAGGACAAAAGAGGTGCAGAATGAATGGAGGGCTGACCAGTAGAAAGCAACTCACCATCCTGTTGTACAGATGTTCACACTGGTAAAAGTTACTCTTGTTTCTGTTGGTATTTATTTTATATTGATTTGACTCACCATCTTCAGGGATTCATATTCTGCTAGCATTTACATTTTTGACTTCAGTTTTGACTAAAAATCCCAGACCACTGAAGCAATAGCAGTTGCTTACCTAAATGTTTTTGCTTTGTCAGATATTAAACTTGGGCTGGTGTAAGCTGGTGTGGTAGCCCTGCCTGAAATTCCAGTATTTAGAAGGCCAAAGCAGCACGTTGCAGTTTGAGGTCCCTCTGCACTATGTAGGGAAATTATAGTCTCAAGAAATAGTCTGCAGGATGTGCCTGTCCCTGTAGCACACACTGGCCAGGCCTGGCCTCCTTCAGACTTCTCTGATATCTTTTTTGGTTAAGTTAGCTCATAACAAATGGTCTTGGACCCAAACAAACGGGGGTCGTTGTCCCTATCATGGAGCTCTTCCTCAGATGGTTACCTATCCTAGGCTCTGTTTCAAATGGCTTTTCCTTTAGATGTTGTTTGTTGTACGAATGATTGTTGGAAGCATAGTATATCATTTCCCTCAGGTGATACTGGAATACTGATAGGAAACATGCAGATTCACAGCCCCACTCTTTTAGTGTTAATCGGTAAGAATTTGGGTTTTGTCTCTCAAAGTACATCAAATATATAATATGCTACCTATAAAGCCTGGCTTTGGCATTTCTGTTTGGCAGTTTCTACTTCTATGGTGCTAGACAGAGAGAACATTCCTTGAGTTTTCCTCACTAGTTTCCCATGGACAGCTAGTCAGAGAAGAGGAAGAACAGACTGGGCTCACAGGTGAGCTCTACCATAGGGCTTCTGTGGGGACAGTGTCATAGCTGAACATACAGATGGCCTCCAGGAGGCATGTTCCAAATGTGGTGAAGACATCATAAGAATTTAAAAGAATTATCCTTTCTAGTCAGATAGAATGTAATTGGTCTGCCTTTCAACATGCCAGCCACTGCTGCTAGGCCATTCAGAATGTGGGTCTTATAGAAGTAATGCTACCCAGAGCTTGACCTCTCCTCTCCTCTCCTCTCCTCTCCTCTCCTCTCCTCTCC
>NC_034592.1:31696864-31700842 GCF_900095145.1 Mus pahari | reverse complement strand
TTTCTTTTCTTTTCTTTTCTTTTCTTTTCTTTTCTTTTCTTTTCTTTTCTTTTCTTTTCTTTTCTTTTCTTTTCTTTTCTTTTCTTTTCTTTCTTACCAGAAGTAACTGTACAAGTTCGCATTTGAAAGGTGTTTGTGTTTATTTTCCCGGTTCACTGTGGCTTTGGCCCAGGAGTTGCCCGTGTCTATGGTGTCTGTGTCACTTCTTGTCCTGTAATGAAGAATCAGGTGCTGATTTTGTCTTCATTATTTATGCTTCATGACTGAAAAGGGGACTCTTTTACTGAATTAGTAATGAAAAATTATTTTTAAACTAAGGTCAACAAAGCATTATTACTGGAGGTCACTGGCCAGGACTCAGAAGCGTTTTGATTATAGTATATTTCTTAGAACAATAATGACATTTGCCCTGTGTTAAATTTCCTATTAGCTTCTCTGCCTGGTTTTCATTAGGCACACCCTGAATTCAGAGTTTAGATGTTAATTTCCATGGCACTTGAATGTGTTATTCAGATTAACAAGGCACACTGATTCCCTTCCCTGAAGTTTTGTTGTTAGGGAATTGTAAATTTTACAATAGAAGTTTTCAAAAGCATGGACGTAGTTTAAACTTTCCCTGACCAATCAAAATATTTATTTTGTGGCTTACCCTTTATAACATTAGTTAGTAATCAGTTTCTTAGAAATTCAGAAAAGTGTATGGCAAAGGCGAGCTATGCTCAGGGTTACGATGCAGAAACAACTGTAAAAGCACACCTGATGCCAACCTGCTTCTTCACTGCTCTTGCTGGTCACTATGACTGTGTGAACAATTCACTAGGGGATCCTCCAATCACTTGCATCTATGCTTTAATGGATTGTTTTGCTAACTGGAGGTTCATCTGGATTTCTGATCGTCTAGCTAATAAAATAATTTGTAGAAAATGGGTGAAGAGATGGAAGAAAGGAACAGGAGCATTGCCCAATAAAGAATCATAATTAATGTGACCCTTCTGTTCTCAGTGGATGAAAATCAAGCCATCTATAAAATACAAATTCTAAAAGGAGAAAATAAAGTGCTCAGACAAAATAGATACTTTGTGTTCTTAAACTCATAGCTTTAAAAACAAAATTATGTGGTATTAAGTTATTCTAGACTTGTTGTTCCAGATTTCACCAATAATTAAATTTATTGAATTCATAGTTATTAAGGCACCATCTGAAGTACAATAACTTCAAGGTTCTAAGATGTTAGTAAAATATTATTTTTAATGGATCAATAAAATTATTTTTCAATAATAATTTACCAAAAAGTTTCTTAATTGTTATTAAAATGAAAAGACTTGATGTTTTTATTTTTGGAAGGAAATAAGCTTATGTTTATAAACATTTCAAAAGTTGTGAAATGATAATTGTTAATTTGTTTCTGTTTATGTGCTTGGACATTTAATAGTATTTCTAGAATCAAGCCCACAATATTTTTGAAAGCTTAATTTTCAATAATTTTCTTTTCTTAAAGACAAGTCATACAATTTAGACATGCAGAGATATTTGTTTGCAAGTGGTTTAAAAATTATAGGCTAGCAAAATAGCTCCTGCCTATCAGAGGAGATTACAAATTGTGGTTGTGGAGAATAGTATGATCCTGAGACTGTGTGGATCTGAATAATAGTGGTTTCAGCCTTCTGTTTGACTGAGAAGCATAAAATAGATTATGCTTTAGTTATATGAGCTAAGGACCTATAAAATCTATCACTTGACCTAGGTATTTTGGTGTTTTATTTCTGTTTTGTTTTGTTTTATTTTGTTTTCCCCAAAGAAAAAACATCATCTGGATCAGAGAATTAGATGGCAATATTTTAGTATTTCTTGGGAACTCATAATAAAATATAGAAATTAAAATGAAAAGGTATAGAGTGGTGAACAAAAATTATATTCTGGTGATAGAAACTGAAAATGAATTAAAATTATTTCAGATGTTCTAAAGAGGTATAAAAGAAAGAAATAGGGTAATGAGAAATCATTGGTACAAGGTACATCTTCTGTGAGATACTGTTTAGCTGATACTAAATAACAAGAAAGAGCAAATAGTAGAGAGAAGAGTATTCCTGGCAGATACAATAAGGAACTATCCATTCTAAGAATGGAAAAAAGCCAGGTAAGAACAGGAGAGGCCAGCTGGTGAGTTGAACACATCTTTGTTATAATGGTGAGTCTGGATTCATTCCACCTTTACTGGAAGCACACTGAAGGTTGAAGAGAGTGAGAAAATGAGTTGATTAACTGATGGATTAATAATGGAAGACTTTGGCAACGGAAAGGAATTAAATCCAACTTTTATACCAGCCCCAAACTACCATTTTTTCTTCTAAAATCCCATAATTCAGTCTTCCTTTCACAAATATTCATGAGGCGAACACAGGATGCCAGATGGCATACTAAATATTCTGATACAAAGATGAATGATGTTATCTGTTCCTTATCCTTATGAATTAGTCTGTGTTTCTTTTATGCAGTTGAATCAAAAGAGGCTCCTAAGTTTTCTAGAAGATGAGGATTGTTGGAGCTGAGGCTCAAGAGATGGATGTGAGTAGATTGTGTAGACAAAGGGACAAGTGCCAAGTTATTCTAGGCAAAGGAGGCCAAAGTACAACACATAAACACATGAGAGAGTGACTTTCATATTATAGGAGGCTACTGTGCAACTTCCCTTGGTTGTTCAGAACCAGGATTCACCCAACACCAGCTGCCTCACCCTGTCACTCAAGTTAAACCACAACAAGATCAAAGTCATACACCTGGGTGCATCAGAGGTGCAGTTACCACCATACCCACATTGACCCCCAAGATGAGTCCTTGGGTCTGTCTTCTAAAAACCTTGGTGATGAAATCACCCAAGGCAACCAGTGACTAGAAAGGTCTGTGGATAATAGTGCACCTGACCACTCAAGACAGACAGGCCCAGAGGAGGTGGTGCCCTCTGCCTCTGCCCTGAACATTGAACCTGCAGGGAGCCACAAAGAGACAAAAAGACAAAGCACAATGCAAATATCACTAATGATGAGATTAACAGTTAAATTGAAGTGCTGATTTCCTAGACTGTAACAGAGAAAAGACCAATGACAATGGATATTGTCACTAGGAATAGATCTTGAGTTCAATTCCTAACAACCATATGGTGGCTCACAACCATCTATAATGGGATCCGATGCCTCTTCTGGTATGTCTGAAGACAACTACAGTGTACTCAAATAAATAAAGAAATAAATAAATTTCTTTAAAAAAAAAAATAAGAGCTCAAAAGTTTACACAGGGAATTTACAGTGCTTCTAGGTAGATCCAATTGGAAATTTATTAAGCCTCTAGAACACAGCAATGTTGTAACTAAATAAAAGGATTTTATGTCTGTCAGCATGAGTTATGCTAGGTGGTACAGGTCTTTATTCCCAGATTCTTGGGAAACTGAGTCAGAAAGATCAGAAGTTGAAATTTGAGCTGCTTGATTGGCTTTTAATTTTATAGTTTTTCTCTACATACATGCATTATAGCTTACACATTGACAAGAGGCATTAGTAAACGTGAGGTGATCATACTTAACCCCACAGTCTTTTTCACTGTCAGAATTTCCTCTCAGCATATCATTTGAAATTTGTGGGGTTTTAAGAGCAATGAATGTTGAAGAAGATGAAAATATATGTGGTCAAGAACCAAGTCTGATATTTCTCCTGCATGTAATAAAAGAATTGAAATCGCAAAGCTGTCACTGGCTAGAAGGGATCCACCAGTCAAATTGGAATTAAGAGCAATAGCAGGCTCATGGCTAAACATTAAGTGCTCATTTCTGGGGATGGAGTCAGGATACAAGGAAAGTGGAAGAAAACATAAAACTTTCCTTATTCCTTTTTTAACTCATAAAAAAAAAATCATCAATTTTAGTAGATAAAACTCTGTGTGTGTGTGTGTGTGTGTGTGTGTGTGTGTGTGTGTGTGTGTGTGTGT
>NC_034592.1:31688328-31695459 GCF_900095145.1 Mus pahari | reverse complement strand
CTGTCACCTGAATTTTTAATCTTAGCCAATCGGACTGGTGTGAGATGGAATCTCAGGGTTGTTTTGATTTGCATTTCCCTGATGGCTAAGGATGTTGAACATTTTTTCAGGATAAGCACATGTTCTAAACTGTGTCTTTAAAATGAACATAGTTTCCAGTATGTCTGGTTAGTGAGTACCACATTTGCCAGCATGAAAATTGATGGAAGAACTTGCCTTAAAAGGAAGCTCAGCAGAGAAAGTGGGAAATGTGACATCTTCCTATTGGAGTGGAACCTGATGTCCGTGAAGGTGTGAGAGACCTCACTCTGGGCTTAGGAACTTGGGTCCTAGGTTTGTTGCTCAGAACTGAGACTACAGGTGTCCGTCAGGGCTAGCAAAGATTCATAGCCCAGGTCAGGGCAGACATCCCAAGTCTATCAACCTTCAAGTAACAAAGCAAAATCCTCGTGGCCATTTCTCTTTGACCATGAATCTACACCATTTTAACATTTCATGAATAAACAGTGATAAAATTTATCTAAGGACATGCATGTTGGCTAACTCCTGTCCTTTGGGACTCACTACTCATTATTTGTGTGACTTTTGGACTTGTCCATTTAACCTCTCTGAGCTCCTTATATCTTTTGTAATTGTGAGGCCACACTTAAGGACTAAGGAATTCCCATGGCACCTGCCCGGTTTCATACTTAGGGAGGCTGCAAGAATCCATAAGGAAAGTAGAATTCCCTTTATGGTTTTTCTCTTCACAGACACATGTTTCAGAGAAGCAAAAAGCCTTTTCTATGCAACTCTCGATTCTGACTTCTCTGAATTCTTGCCACTTCTTCCATGGACCTGAACCATGCCCCTGGTCTAGGAGTTTGTCTTTTGTGTTTGCTGAGTGGATGCAATACAGACCTTTTTGAAATGGTGTGTTATTCCTTTTGGTTCTCAATACATTCTAAAGACAGAAGGTCTTTGGAACTGCAACTGTCCCTTGGCTGAATGAAGCAGAAGTAACAGGTGCTCTGATTTGTCACTTGGTGCTGGCCTGGAGGCTGGAGCTGGCAGTAGGTATGCTGGGTCAAGTCATGGCTCTGCAATGAGAAGATCCTACAGTCAGCCAGGCACTGTTGCCTCTGGCAGCTAAGAAGAAGATTGAATACTGAATTGTGAGAGTTGTGTTTAGATGTGTACATTCATAAAGCTAAGCCCAATAGTCTTGTGATCTTATATTCTTGTCTCCTGCCCCTTCTCAGACTCCTGGTTAAATTCCAGGTCTTCATAAGATTGACAGTAGTTAGCCTGACACAGCTTACTAACCTGTGACAAGAATATATTGCACACAGTGTTCCAGTACAGTGGGTGTAACTCAGGAAACCACGCTATGAGTGATTCCCTTTAATGTTTTCTTTTCTTCTTTATGTTGACTGTCACAGTTCTTTTTAAAATGCTGATCATGACTCACTAAATTGATTTCATGATCCATTAATTGGTCATGAAAACACTGACCTAGCACATACTTGATCAATTTATTTTTCCTTGGGAATACCAGGGTTTGACATGAATATGCATGTGCAGTATTTCTATGTGACCATCCTTACTCCCTCCCCTAACACAGTCCAGGTTTATTCTTCAACATGTGAGAAATCTCATTGTTTTTACTGAGACAAAGCAGAAATGATATCCACTGGACCACTTACTAGCTGTGTGACTGTGAATGAATTACTTAACCCTTCTGTGTCCCAATTCTCTAATGTTAAAAACTTGGGAAATAGCAATATTTGTCTCAGACTGTTAAGAAATGGCTGATCAGCATGCAAATGAAGGAAACATACAGCCCAGCATACTTAAACTGACTCTTGTTACTTGCCAAGTCTTTTTGCCCTGGTGTAGATATTGTCTGTCCATCCTCAAGCTTCTTTCCTTGACTCCATAATTCTGCAGAGATTTTCTTGGTAACTTTCTAGTGTGGACACCAGATATATTGCTTTTGCATAACAAAGCTAAATTACATGACACTTTATCCTTTTTGGCTTCAGTTTTTCTACTTTCCTGTCAAAGTCAGACTGATGTTTCTCACTCTACAGAGGGACCTGAGCATACTACCATTTTTTCAGCATCCTCACAGAGGGCCTCTGGTTCTGTTCAGTTCTAGAAATTCAGCAGTAACAATAGCCATCATTTGTTCCTGCTGGAGGAGTGGGGAGACACAGAATAAGCACCTATATAGTATATAATGGCAACTGTAATTTGGGGATAACTATAATGCTGTCAAGAAAAATGCAACAGTATAGAATAAAAAGTTTGAACCTACCAGGGCTGGTGGTGCATGTCTTTAATTCCAGCACCTAGGAGGCAGATCTCTCTCTGTGAGTCTGAAGCCACCCAGAGCTATACAGTGAGACCTTTGGGACAGTGGGGCAAATTTGAACCTACTCAATTTTCTATATTGAGTCATGTGACCTAGCATCCACATCAGAACCATTCCCTCCTGTACCATGCCCCACAGGTTGTTTCTCCTGCATAGCAAGGCTCAAGGCCTAGAGTCTGCTTTCCAGTTTACAGTCAATCACCTCTCCCTTCTCATAGCGTGTTGCCTTTTCAGCAACTGTGCCTTCCACTTTGTGTTATCCTTGTGTTTCTCTTCTCTTAACAGCTAGACTGTGAGGAAAAACAGTCTTATGCAGTAAAACATGCTCTTTGTAATGTGCACAAACCTTATATTTACCTTGCACACAACAACCACTATGTAGAATAGCCTTCATGGAAATCCAGCTTCATATACATATGTATGTATATACCTATTCATATTCATGCACTACAAAGTACATATTCTAAGGTTATATGTATATGTATATATAAGTATATATACATGTGTGTATATATATGTATATGTATATATATAAATTCAACTGTTAGATTCCAAATTACCAAGAGTTATAATATAATATCCCCATGATTTCGTAATAAGTGGATATTTTCATACCCATCTGATTTGATTATTAATATAATTACACAATTGGGGAATTGCTGTCAAACTTTGTACTATGTGTAATACATATAACTTGATAATCATACTTATAATTATTTTCTCTAAAGTAATACTAATATAACTTTTAGGAAATGTATAATGTATTTTTGAGGCAATAGTTTATAAACAAACAAAGGTTTTGATACATAAATTTAGGGAAATATTATGTAGCTGTTAAAAAGAAATGAGAGAACTTTCATATTTGGTGATTAAAGATACCCATTGTAAGTTGTGAGTGGAAATTAAAAGCAAAGCTGAAAATAATGTGCATATATTACAACAGTGAAAACAGACTATGTATATGTGTATACATACCATTTTGTTTTGTTCTGTTCTTGCTTTGTAACAACCAAGAAATGAAAAATCACTCCATTAAGGATATGTATGGGTGTATACGTATGTGTGTATTCACATGTATGCCCTTACTAAAAAGGCAATGAACTAATTGAGCCACCAAGCCAATTACTGAGAATTTAAATCTATTTTTGAAAAAGTAGATTTCTTTAAAGTTAGATAGCAAACGATTAAGGCTTTGACACTGACATTTAAAACAAGAATGTAGAGAGGAGTTTCTTTCTACTTGTTGCTTGTGGTTTGAGATGTGAGCTCCCAGCTGATCTTCCAGTCAGCATGCCTGCTGCTTTCATACCGTGCTGTGATGGACAATTATCTCTCTGTAATTGTACCCCAAAATAAACCTTTCCTTTTATTAAGAAAGAAAGAAAGAAAGAAAGAAAGAAAGAAAGAAAGAAAGAAAGAAAGAAAGAAAGAAAGAAAAGGAAAGGAAAGGAAAGGAAAGGAAAGGAAAGGAAAGGAAAGGNAAGGGAAGNGAAGAGAAGAGAAGAGAAGAGAAGAGAAGAGAAGAGAAGAGAAGAGAAGAGAAGAGAAGAGAAGAGAAGAGAAGAGAAGAGAAGAGAAGAGAAGAGAAGAGAAGAGAAGAGAAGAGAAGAGAAGAGAAGAGAAAGAAAGGAGGAGGAGCTTAAAACTCAGTTTTCCCTAATGCTTGCTTCTTCTGGGAGTAGGGACTGATTGCCTAGTCAGGCCGCTGTTTCTTTCTGATAGCTCTGACGATTGGATCTCATTTTCCTCTGGAGCCAGAATCTCTGTCCCTATAACTTCCTTCTCTCTTCCTGCCCTTGCCCTTGGAGATAGTGTAGTATGCATCGTCCCATGATTCCATCCCAACCCTGAGGAAGCGCCACACTCTCACTTCATGCCACTCCTTCCACGGGCAGGTGGGAAGAACTCTCTTCTTGTTAAGAAAAGAAATGTAAGTAGGCCAGTACAGGAAGGAGCTATGAGGCTCAATCAAAGACTATGCTGAGGAACATTTCATTTCCAGTCTAGTTTATGATTATGTGACTTGATACAGAGACCGGTGCCCTATGTAAACATTCTAGATTTTGGCTTTCAAACTAAAGCTTTGTATTTTCTAAGTCTTTATTTATTTTCTCCTACATTACCAAAGATAAATACACGTTTTAGCGGTTACGGCTTTATTAAATAAATGGCTTAATTAATTATATCCACCTGTAGATATCAGAAGCCTCCCTTGATACCCTTGCTACAGTATTGACTCTCTGACATGCCACTGTGAAACAGGATCAGCTACTGTAACTCTTAAGTCCACCAACAAAATTTTTTAACAAATAAATATTGTTGAATAGGTTTATGCAGACAAAGCTGAAACTCAGATAGTTCCTGTTAAATCCATACACTTTTTACTAACATCTTGACAAGTTTGTATGTAGCTTACTGAAGTGAGCTTTGTATTCTAGATAATGCTTGCTGCTTTATTTCGTCATGTATGTGTTTATACTGGTTGTGCACATCTATATTTTAGTCATTCAATTTTATTGATAATGATGTGAATTAAGTAAACACTGGCTTAGGGAGTAAGTCTTCCAAGTTTTATACCAGTAACTTTGAAGTTTTCTTCTATTTTTAAGCTGCTTCCTACAATATTGACAGGCATCTGATTATGTGGCTTGGTTCTAATTACAGAGACAGGCTACTTTCACACAGAGCTGGATATTTCTAAGAGACTAAACAACACATGTAGTGCTGCAAACAAGAAGTGAAGCAGTGTGTTTAACTGAAAATCAACCGTTGTCAGAAGCTGGTCATCAGCAACATTGACACCATGACACTGCCCTAGGCCTCATTGTTCTAATTCTCTTTATATCCCATGATAATGTTTTGGGGGAGAGAAGCCCAACAACTGTCAATCTAATCATTATATTCAGCCTACATTACCAAGCAAAACATATTTACAGCAAGATCTACACTGTTTTTACAAGTTTATTAAAAACATGTGTTGCCCAGTGCCAGAAATAACTACAGCAAATGCTAACACCAGAGGAAAACTGTCTCTGCTTTCTTCTGAAAATTTAACTACCACATCACTGTATGAACGACAAGGTAGATGTTCCATTAGAAAATAAGTGCCACAGGAAAACATGTGCCTGTGTGTTGTAAAAGGATGGGAAAGAAGAAATGGGGTGGGAGCGGTCAGTAAGATAGACTGGGGCCACAGCTCCTTTGTACCAGGCTCTCTGAGTTCTCAGCCAAGAGCTAAGAAAATACAGTTAAATCATGCTGACTTGTGACCATTTTGTTTATTTCATAGGACAATGGTGTTACATATGACATCATTTAAGCTATATTTTTCTCTGTGGAAATGTAACACTTTTGTATCATAGAAATCAACATTTTCATTTAGCTGTTGGTTTAGTGTCCATCCGTATAGCCCTACTACCTTTAGATAGCGTGTAGACACAATAGGGATAATTACTATCTTGCCGGCCATTGTTCCCAACATGGAGTTAAGACAAGTATTTGGTCAGGAAGTGACTAATTGGAAAACAAGACCGAGGAAGGCTGTTTTCTGCGTTTGACAAGTAGTTGGCACGAGTCATCCCTCCTGCATTGGCATGATCCTATGTCACTCCTCTTTCCACTAGTCGGCGCCGTCCTCGCTTGGCTGTACCTAGTTGTCCAAGGTGTGTGCATGGACTTAGTTGGCTCTCCAGGGCCCTTTGTGTTTCATATTCCTCCCTCCCTCCCTCCCTCCCTCCCTCCTTCCTTCCCTCGGTCCCTCTCTTCTTCCATACATCTATCCATCCATTAATCCACCTACAGACACACCCACCTTTCAGCACCTACTCTACTACAGCAAGCACTGGCCACTTAAGACATATTCTGGGTCGGTGCCTCTACCTCCTGTGTGAGGTACGCACTGGCCAGAGCTCCGCCAATAACCTACCTTGTGTTTTTACATCCAAAAAAAAAAAAAAGACATATTCTGGATTTTCATTTGTTAAAATAGATCCTAACCTTGAGAGAAGCAGCAGCAAGTCAGAAGAACCAGCTCAGATCTGAGCGGTTTAAAATCTCAGTGAAAGCGAACTCCCAGGCATAATTAGTGGCAAAGAATGATAGTTCCCTCAGTTTTGTTATATAGTGACTTTATACAGGTTACAATTGCTTTACATTGTTGAATAATTAATAATGGTTTCTTTTTTCAACTCTTGATAACTTGTCAGGTTGGCTTCAACAACGAGAAATGTGTTTTCAAAATAAAAAGCAAATGTCAGTTTCCTATATAGTTATTACTTTCTAACAACTGGGATAATAACAATGCTATAATAGTAAATTTGGAAACCGTTTGGCAATATAAAAATAGATTTGAGGGGTTTGGTTGGTTGGTTGGTTTTTGAGCCATGATCTAACTACTTATAGCCCTGGCTGGTCTGGAACTCACTCTGTAGACCGGGCTGGCCTCAAACTCACAGAGCTCAGACTGCCTCTGCCTTACAGTGCTTGGATTAAAGGCATAAAGGCATGCACTACTTGGCCCAGACATAATAAAATGCTTTTAAATAAGCAGCAATTATCATTCATATATATTTGGTTCTCACAGTTAATTTAGAATCACTTTAAACTGTTCTTAATGCCTTTAGTAGGTATATAGGTGGGTGAGTAGGTGGGTGGATTAATGGATGGATAGATACATGGAAGAAGGAAGGGAGGGACAGAAGGAAGGAAGGAAGGAAGGAAGGAAGGAAGGAAGGAAGGAAGGAAGGAAGGAAGGAAGGAAGGAAAGAAGGAAGGAA
>NC_034592.1:31602831-31688288 GCF_900095145.1 Mus pahari | reverse complement strand
GAAGGAAGGAAGGAAGGAAGGAAGGAAGGAAGGAAGGAAGGAAGGAAGGAAGGAAGGAAGGAAGGAAAGAAGGAAGGAAGGAAGGAAGAAGGGGTGAGAGGGAGGGAGGGAGGAAGGGAAGAAGAATAGATGAATATGCAGGCATATTGCAAATCAGGTATGAAACACCTCTGGACTAAAATCCTTTAAATTATACAGGAACTGCTATTTTCAGTTAAGTATTTTTTGTTTGCTTTATTACCTTTTATTCTATGCTTAAAGATGAAATATTCACCATCTTTCGGCTCAATTTGAGCATGTGGGTAAACAGCTTCACAAATAAAAAAACAAGTTTTGATTTTAGCATGTGGAATGACAGAAACCAGTTAGCTAAGGTCCTATACAGAAGCAAGATAGTTCCAGGTGATCCAGTATTCCAGAGGTCTGGCCAAATGAATCTTTCTTTGTAATTAACTGTAATGTACATAATTTTAAAATATATGATTGAAATCAGTCAAACCTAAAATTTATATGAGATCCTAGATTATTGAAATAATACCCATTGTCAAAAATTACCCCGCTCATCTGAAAGGATGGCTTGGCAAGTAAGAGCAATTGCTGCTTTTCTAGATGGCCCAAGGTCATTTCTGGGCACCCAGATTGGTGGCATCTAACTTCCATTGGCAACTCAAGCTTCAGGGTGTCCTACCTCATCTTTTGGCCTGTGAGGGCATCTGTATATATGTGGCATACACACTCACAGAGACACACACACATACCCAAACATAAAAATAACCTTTAAAAATAAAACACTTCATTTAATGTATAATAAAACCCAACTGACGGACTTCATCACATGAATGCTTTACCTCCTCAGGACACTCTGTGGGGTGTCTGAAGCCGTACATTTTCTGAACTGCTGAAAAATGACCTCATCATTGATATGGGTGGCTTGTTCCTTAGTTAGAAGTAAATGTTTTGTGTAAAATATAAGAGAAACTTACTATTCAGTATTAAAAGTAAGCTCTTTATCTGCAGAATGCATGAGGGCCACCTCTTCCTCCAGTGAAGTCCATGCACTCCTCTGAGTGCATTCAGGTGAGCTTTCAGAATGCAGCTGTCTAGGTCACTCTGCAGTCCTGTTTGTGTTTGTTGTGTTGTTTTGTAAGTATCTTATTTTATGTATATGTGCCACATGCCTGCTGAAGTCTACAAGGGTCAGAAGAGACATCAGTTCCCCTGCAAGGGCAACTGTAGATGGTTGTGAGCTATCATGTGTCTGTTCAATTAGGCTAACTCAGAGAGACACACACATACTATATAGCTCATTGTATATGCATTCTAGAATGTTCTCAGAGGAGGTACTAGATTCCTCCAGGGGCGGGAGTTATGGATATAAAGATTGCTCTTTCCCTCCCTCCCTTTGTCTCTTGTTCTCCTATGTCTTTTCATTGCTGTAATTATAGTAGTGGATCTCAGTACTGACTTCTTTATCATAATACTTTATGTATATTACTGAGCATCCCTCTTAGTTAAAATCTTTCTTCTGATTTTTCTGTTTTTTTTCTTTGTTATGTGAACTTGTCAAGTTTTAAGGAAACTAAGCTCATGTATCACAGAGTCACTGAAATTGTAGAGATTTTTCTTAAAATTATGCTGTAACATATTATATATACAATAAGAATATATTTAGGACAGTTTAGCTTAATATTAATGCAGAAGTGGGGACAGATTTTTGATAAAACAGATCTTATCTACCCTTCAATTAAAAATCACCATAAAAATCCTTACTTTATTGATCTTTGCCATTTTTATTTAGCTTATATTTTATCCTTAAATATTCAGCTGCCATATATCATTAAAATTAGCATAGCTTTTGCTTTGTTAATGGTAGCATCTACCCATGTTATCCAGTGTCAAGTCTATTGATCCCTTAAATGCCATGATTTAGTGTTATAGCCTCCTATTGTGGGGAGCAGGAACCAAAGTGGAGTCCTTGAGTGTGTGCTCTTAACCACTGAGCCATCTCTCCAGCCCCTGGAAATCTTAAGAAATTGTTGTTTTTTCCTTGTTTTGGGACTTGTCATCCATGTATTTTTTTATTTTTCCTGTCAGTGTACTTTTGTTTTTCTGTCTATCAAGTGCAAGCTTTTGTAGTTACTGTGGAATAGCCTTTCTGCCACCAAGCCTCTGCAAACTCTTGCGTTATCCTTATTTCTTACCAGTTCATATCTTTAGTCTCAGTGACCATGTGTAACCTGGTTTTTCATGTCTTTTCTGTTTCTACAGAGTTAGCCTATGTATCCTGAAGTGAAGTGCTAGTGACACTGTGTCCCAGTGGCACAGGCATGTAATCCCGCATGCTGGAAGTGAGGCAGAAGGGTTGCCTGTTCAAAGCCTACCTAAGCAACACAGTGGCTTCAAAGCCAGCCTACAACTCTTAGCAAAGCAGAAAGAGGAGTGGGGACATAGCTGAGGGACACAGCATTTTCCTGGCCTGTTCAGGGTCCTGGAGTCAGTCCTCAGTAAGGGACAGGGAAGGGGACAACAGCTGAAAGTAATCTCCTTTGGTAGCTCTTGTACTGAGTTCAGTAAGCATGGCATTTCACCTTCCTATATAGTTTATGAATCACCAAGAAAATCAGCTGTCCTTTATTATTATTTTATTTTTATTATTCGCTCATGTGTTCATCCTGAACACACTTAGCCCTTCTTTAATCACCCACTTTGCCTCCTCTCAGAAAAGAGCAGGCTTCTGGAGACATTAATCAAACACTGCATATCAAGCTACAATGAGAGCAGGCACAGACCTTCAGATCAAGGCTGGGTGAAGCAATCCAATATGAGGAAAAGGGTCCCACAAGCAAGCAACAGAGTCAGGGACAGGCTCCTCCCCTCCCCCTCTCCATGCTCCCACTGTTTGTATTCCCACAAGAACACCGGGCAACTCAGCCATGACATACATGCAGAGAACATAGGTCAGACCTGGCAGTCTTCTACTGTATGTGTGTTGGGGGCCTCACATCAGCCTCTGTACCCCTGTACCCCATTTTTTTAAAAGCAGGTTTTTTTGGTTTTTTTTGTTTTTTTTTTTTTTTTTATTGTGTGTAAGTACCTGTGGCTGTCTTCAGACACTCCAGAAGAGGCCATCAGATCTCATTATGGATGGTTGTGAGCCACCATGTGGTTGCTGGGAATTGAACTCAGGACCTTCGGAAGAGCAGTCAGTGTTCTTAAACTCTGAGCTATCTCTCCAGCCCCTGTACCCCATTTTTAATTAGATTATTTGGCCTGTTGGTATCCAGTTTCTTGAGTTGTTCATATATTTTGGACATTAGCCCTCTATCACTTAGGAAGTTGCTGACCTTTTCCCATTCAGTGGACAGCCATTTAGTCCGTTGGTAGTGCCCTTTGCTTTAGAGAAGCTTTTCAGTTTCATTTTGTCCTAATTAGTAATTTTTTTTATCTTAGTGCCTGAACTATTGATGTTCTGTTCAGGAAGATGTGTCCTCTGCCAGTGACTATTCCCCGCTTTCTCTTCTATCAGATTCACTGTATCTGCTTTTATATTGACGTTTTTGATACACTTGGACTTGAGTCTTGTGCAAGGTGATAGATATAGATCTGTAAATATTCTTCTATATGCAGACATCCAGCAACATTTCTTGAAGATACTTTCTTTTTTCCATTGTATATTTCTTATCAAAAAAAATCAGGTGGCTAAAGATGTGGGGATTTACATCAGGGTCTTTGATCATTAATCAACATGTTTGTTTCTATGCCAACACCATGTAGTTTTTATTACTATAGTTCTGTAATGCAGCTGGAGATCAGGGATGGTGATAATTATTATATTTTTCAGCCCATCTTATATACAGCCAGTTTGCTGAAGATGGTTATCAGCTGTATGAGTTCCCTGGTAGAATTTTGGGGGCTGCTAATGCGTACTATAATATCATCTGCAAATAGTGATAGCTTGACTTCTTCCTCTCCGATTTTTATCGTCTTTATCCCCTTTAGTTGCCTGATTGCTCTAACTAAAACTTCAAGTACTGACTACATAAGGAGATTGAATAGATAATGGAGAGAGCGGACACCCTTGTCTTGTTCCTGATTTTAGTAGAATTGGTTTGAGTTTCTCTTCGTCTGATTTGATGTTGGCCATAGGCTTGCTGTAAATTGCCTATATTATGTTTAGGTATGTCCCTGTATCCCTAATCTCTCCAACACTTTATAATGAAAGAGTGTTGGCTTTTGTCAAAGGCTTTTTTTTTTTAAACATCTAATGAGACAATTGTGTGGATTTTTCCCCCTCTCAGTGTGTTATATTTTGGATTACATTGAAATATTTTCATATGTTGACCCATCCCTGCCTCTCTGTGATGAATCCTACTGGATCATGGTGAATGATATATTTGATATGCTCTTGGGCTCAGTTTGCAAATACTTTATTCAATATTTTTGCATCCAAGTTCATGAGGGAAATTGGTCTGTAATTATCGTTCTTTATTGAATGCTTGTATGGTTTGGGTATCAGGGAAATTGTGATCTCATAAAATAAATTTGACAATGCCTCTCTATTTTGTGCAATAATTTGAGGAGTGTGGTATTAGCTCTTTTTTGAAATTCTTAGAATTTTATGCTAAAATTTTAGCTCTGGATTTGGGGGCAGAAACTTTTAATGACTGCTACTATTTCCTTAGGTGTTTTAGATCTACTTAAACAGTTTATCTAATCTAGATTTAGCTTTGGTAAGTATTAGCTCTAGAAAAAAAATGTCCATTTATTTTAGGCCTTCCAGTTTTATGGAGTATATAAATTGTTGAAGTATGACCTAATGACTCCTTGGATTTCCTCAGTGTCTGTTATTATGTCCCCCTTTTCATGTCTGATTTTCACTTGGATATTCTTTCTCTATCTTTTTGTTAGTTTGGAAAAGGGTATCTTGTGTATCTTGCTGATTTTCTCAAAAAGAACACCCTAACTTTCATTGATTATTTGTATTGTTCTTTTGTTTCTATTGTATTCATTTTAGCCTTGAGTTTGAGTATCTCCTGCTATCTACTTCTCTTGGTATGATTGCTTCCTTTTACTCTAGAGCTTGCAGATGTTCTGTTAAGCTCCAGTATCAGATCTCTTCACTTTCTTTATGAAGGCACTTAGTGCTATGAACTTTCTTCCTAGCACCACTTTTCAAGTTTTTTCAAAACTTTTGATCTGCAAGTTTTGGTCTGTTGTGTATGATTTTCATTGAATCCTAAAAGGTCTTTAATTTCTTTCTTATTTCTGTAATTGTTCAGTATGATGTTTTCCAGTTTCCATGAGTTTGTAGACTTTCTGTTCTTGTTTAAGTCCAACTTTAATCCATGGTAGTCTAATAGTATTTAGTACATAACAGGAGGTTATTTCAATTTCCTTCTCTCTTTCGAGACTTGCTTTGTGACTAGCTATATGCCTAATTTTTCAAAATGTTCTATGAGGTACTGAGAAGAAGGTATATTCTTTTGTGTCTGGGTGAAATCTTCTGTAGATATCTGTTAGGTCTATTTGATTAATACTGTCTGTTAACTCCACTATTCCTCTGCTTAGTTTTCCTCTTGATGACCAGTTCGTTGGTGAGAGTCAAGTGTTGAAGTTCTCGCTATTAATGTGTGAGGCTTAATATTTGATTTGAGCTTTAGTAATATTTCTTTTACAAATGTGGGTGCCCTTGCCTTTGTGGTATAGATGTTAAGAATTGAAATGCCATCTTAGTAAATTTTTCCTTTGATGAATATGAAATGTCCTCTCCATCTCGTTTCAATAATTCTGATTTGAACTCTATTTTGTTAGATATATAGAGATATAGAGTAACTCCCCAGCTTGTTTCTTGGGTCTTTGCTTGGAAAATCATTTTCCAACCCATTATTCTAGATATGATCTACCTTTGGTGTTGAGGTATATTTCTTGTATGCATCAGAAGAAT
This sequence comes from Mus pahari, assembly GCF_900095145.1. NCBI lineage: Eukaryota > Metazoa > Chordata > Mammalia > Rodentia > Muridae > Mus > Mus pahari. The sequence continues at coordinate 31,682,344 of NC_034592.1, read as the reverse complement.
CCCATTTTTGTATTCATTCTTTTAGCTTGTGTGCTTTTATTGGGGGATTGGAAATATTATTTACCAGTGAGTGCTAATTCCTAATGTTATTTGGTTGTAGGTGGTGGTGGTGGGCGTGTGTTTCCCTTTTTTGGAGTTTTGTTGCTGTGAGATTATTTATTGCCTATGTTTTGTTAAGTATAGGAATCTTCTCTGGTTGGAGTTTTCCTTCTAGTCTTTTCTGTAGGACTGTATGTGTGGATATATATCGTTTAAATTGGGTTTTGTCATGGTATATCTTCTTTTCTCCATCTACAGTGATTGAAAGTTTTGCTGGCTAAAGTAGTCTGGACTGGCATTTCTGGTCTCTTAGAGTCTACAGCATTTCTGCCCAGGCCCTGCTGGCTTTTAGATTCTTTGATGAGAAGTCCAGTGTAATTCTAATAGATCTGCCTCTACATGTTACTTAGCCTTTTTCCCTTGCAGCTTTTCATATCCTTTCTTTGTTTTGTATGTGTAATGTTGTATTATGTGCTGAGGGGACTTTGTTTTGGGGTCCAATCTATTTGGTGTGCTGTAAACTTCTTGTACCTTTATAGGCATGTCCTTCTTCAGGTTTGAAATTTGTTCTTCCATGATTTTGTTAAAAATATATTTTCTGACTTCTTGGGCTAGGACCCATCTTCTTCTAGCCCTTTAATTCTTAGATTTGAATGGCGTCTCAGTTTTCCTAGATGTTTCATGTTAGGAATTTTTTAGCTTTAACGTTGTCTTTGACTAATGAATCTGTTTCTTCTATAGTATGTTTGCCATCTGTGTTCCCCTCTTTCATGTCTTGTACTTCCTGTGTTCTGTTAGTGATACTTGTCTGTAGTTCCTGTTTACCTAGCTTTCTCTTTTCCAGAATTCCCTCAGTCTGTGCTTTCTTAATTTCTTCTATTTCCGTTTTTATGACTTGAACAGTTTCTTTTACCTGTTTATTACCTGTTTTTATTTGGTTTTTTATTTGTTATTCTTTAAGGGATTGATTGATTTACTCTAATATTTTTTTTTTGTCTTTTGCTCTATTTCTTTAAGGGAATTTTTTCATTTTCTCTTTCATCTTCACAAAGTTGGTTTTAAGGTCATTTTCCCGGGTTTCAGCTGTGATGGAATATTCAGGTGTTGCAGTTATAAGCTAGGCAGGCTCTCTGGTGCTGCCATATTGCCCTGGTGTTATGGGTTGTTTCCTTGCACTACCATTCGGGTCACTGTGTTTGGGATGATTATAGGTTTAGGTGCTGATTTCTGATTTTGCCTTTGCCAGTAGGGAGACCCCAGCTCCAAGCTAGCTGCCAGAAATCCAGGTTGGGGGCTGAACTTCTGGCAGCTAGCATGGCCTTTGGTGCAGCGTGTGACTTTTGACTGGTATGGCCAGCATCTGAGCAGTGTCTTCTGGAGTTAGGGACAGATGCCCTGCAGTGGGGTGGTCAGTGATGTGGAAGGGGGCAGTGGACTGGATCTGTGGGTACTGAATCAAGAAAGTAGATGGTTCAGCTGGCGGTGGGTCACTTACCTATTCTTCTGACTGATGTGGCCTCCAGCTGTCCATCTTACTATGACTGATCATGTTCTCACTCAGCTTGATCAGCACAGTGTAGTGCTTATGAAAAAAGGCCTCATTCTCCAAATTTAAAATATTTGAATATATCTTGCAGAGAAATTGATGAAATTTTCAAGAACAATGATACTGTTTAATACAGTATTTAGTACAGTAAGTCTTTCGGAAAGACCAAAGTGAGTAAGTGAATGAATAAATGAATGAATGCAATGTGTCACAGACTAAAATATGAAAGTATGCAGAAGTGTTTTCAACAATAACAATAAAATGGAAATACATTTTAGAATGGATAGCTTACTGCTGTATATTTTGCAAGCAAAATACAAACTGATGATGATAAGTCCTCCTCCCTGCTTGAGGATCATGGCCTGCATCCCCAGTGCAGAGTAGAGAGCTCTGGGTGTTGACAGGTGAGAGCCCCTAACAGCTGATAACTGATTTCTCTCTTTGAAGCCTGCCTCTTTAGCCATGCTGCCCCCCACCACCCCTCTTGGGCTCTCAGACTTTCACCTATTTAAGCTTCTTTCCTCATAAACTCTTATGCTTCATCCTGTCTGTTTCTTTTATCCCAGTTATTGGATTTCCTGACACCTTACTGCAGGATCCTCTTATCATTATGGCCATGGGCTTTTAGGGTCTTAGTGACAGAGTTCCCTGGCATGCATTCCTTTTAGGGTCTTAGTGACAGAGTTCCCTGGCATGCATTCCTTTTAGGGTCTTGGTGACAGAGTCCCCTGGCATGCACTCCTTTGATGTAGGTAGTAGACGGAGAAGAGTGCCCTTCGCTAACAACCAAGTGACCTGGATCTCCAAGCAGGGGAAAAAGGAACCTTTGTAGTCGTGTTGTTGTTGTTGTTGTTGTTGCTGTTGTTTGTTCTGTTTTAGAAGATGGCATAGATCGGGTGAAATAGAGTAAGAGTTTTGAGCTCAGGTCACCACATGCAGAAGCAAATACTAAACAGTCTGGAGGTGTCCGTGTCTTTAAAGCCCAGCTGAGAGGCTTGCTTTAATTCGACCTGGTATAGGAAGTGTTGCCCAGTGTTACACTGCTTTGCACAGGCAAACCCATGAGAATGAAATCTGGACATTTCTGTTGTGAATGCCAAAAACCAAATTTTTAAATCCAAAAAACAACTTTGGCTGTCTTCTTTTGGGGAGGATATTTAAACTAAAACCTATGTGCTTTGGAGCAAAGGGAACTCACTACTTAAATCACCTGTTGCTGTTAGAAATTGAGAGTAACTATTTTGATTTTATTACTCTAAATGGTGCCATGTGGTTTGTAAAGTAGAATAGACTCTCAGCAGGTCAGCCAAATCTCTTTGGAAAGATGTAAGTAGCTCCAGTGACATTTTAGCAAGAGGTTTGCAGTATGCACATTTTAAAACTTTCATTCCCCTGGATCCCTTTTGTAAAGACACTGTAAATTACAAGAAATATAAGAAGGCCAAGACTGTCAGCATGCTGGAGGTAGTTGGTAGTGCTTTCTCAGTGGCCCTGTTCTCGCGTGGCCTCTGTTAAATCCCTACATGATTAGAATCGGAGGAGTGACTCAAAGAGACATCATGAAACCGATTGTCAGAGTATGAAATAACTAAAGCAGAGACAATTAGGAATCGGGATTTTACACAGAAAGTACACAGTCCCTAAGGTAACCAGGGAGGAATGGGGGACTGTGGACCAGTTTTTGAGGTTTCAGCCTGAGGAAGGCTGACCAGTGGCTAGGTAAATCACCATGCTTGGCTTCTGTGGAAGAAAGCTTTTTTCATGACAGGGCTCAGGATACAAAAAGGGGGTGGGGAGGCAGGTCTGTGTTCCCAGTTGTCCCTTTAAGGGCACCTGGGCTCAACCTCTTGCAGTTTCACCACTTTACAGCAGTATCATAGGATTGCCCTCAACAGTTTGGTTTGGGGAAAGAGAAAAAGTAACAATGCAGTGAAGAATTGTTACAAAATAGTAAAATATTGGAAACTGTTACCAACTGAACTTTTGTTCCTGGAGACTGGAGAGATGGCTCATTGCTTAAGAGCTTTTCTGAAGGTCCTGAGTTCGATTTCCAGCACCCACATGACAGCTCACAACTATCTAATGCTGTCTTCCAGTATGCAGAGGTACATGCAAACAACGTATATAACATATGTAAATAAATAAATCTATTTTTAGAAAAGAAATATGTGAAGAAAAAAAGATACGGGTTTTTCTGTGTGTTGTGTTTACTAACACACAAGATTTTCTGTCCATTTTGTGCACCTTTATAAAATGGTTTGAAAGCTATATGCCAGTAGTTCTAGTTTTTATTCTAAAATTAAATTTAATTTCTAGTGGTAGAGTTAGTATTATATGTGTACGTAGCAAAAATAAATGTTTCCAAACTTTATGATTTTTATTATTACCACTTCTAACTCATATTTGAGTTTAGAGATCATTCTCCTAATTGTTTTTAAACAGTTCATTGCCAATAATATTAGCTCTATTATAATTGCTTGTCATTTTTGTGATGATATCCTAGTAATGGATAGGTTGTTTATGTGTAAACATTATTTCAGTTCTCTGAGTACTTCATAAGTTTAGATAGAATTGCGCCCTTGTTTTTAGTTGATTGAAGAAGCACATCTTTTTTACAGTTGCCATCAATATAAGACTAATACTGGCTTACTTTGCCTCCATGGAATCTGCAGTTATGTCATCGTATCTATGTCATGGCCACATGTCTGTAACTCTGAGGAGGAAAACTGAATACTTTTCATGCACCCGCATGTGAAAGCTTTTGAGCATACTTTTCTATTTGGATAGAATCGCTTCCCATCCCTGTCATGTGTTCTCTCTCTCTCTCTCTGTCTTTCTCTCTCTCTCTCTCNTCTCTCTCTCTCTCTATCTATCTATCTCTTTCTGTCTCTCTCTTCTTCCCTACTTCTCCTTCCTCTTCCTCCTCCTTCTCCTCCTCCTCCTTCTCCTCCTCCTCCTTCTCCTCCTCCTCCTTCTTCTCCTCCTCCTTCTCCTTCCTTGTGTGTATGTGTGTGTATTGATTGTATGGAACATTCACAACAATGAATTATTAATATTTTAACTAGGTACAACAGAAGATGAGAGTAATGAAAAATGCATCTTATTTTCATATGTCAAGTGAAGACATTACAATTTTTAATGAAAATGTAAGCAATAGTATCAAGATTCCCTTGGTGAAGAAATGGAAGCTCAGTGACTGCTATTAGTCATGACTAAGGTCTGAAATTTGAAACAGTGCTTCTGATTGTCAGACTATACGTTTTCAAACTGAAGCAATGGGTTTATTTTCATCTCAGATCATCCAGCTATAGAAAGGTCTCTTAAAGGAGAATTGAACTACTGAGTTTTTATAAAGAGGCTTTAATAACTAATGACATTATCAGAATTCCAAAGTTGTTTTTTTCTTTTTTTTGACTGCATGCCTTGTATTTATTCACAAAAGTAAGTTAATAGAAAAGAAAATTGTTTCTCTTTGACACTAAATATTATAGCATATTTTGGATAGTTATTTAAGAGATGTCTTTATCTTATTATATATTATGTATCAATTTTTTAAAAAGCTTGTTCTTGAAGTTTTGAATAGAGTAGCGTAGTTGAGGGATGACGTTTGTTGTCCTTGAATTCGGAAGCCTCTGCATGATAGTGCTCCTGTGCTGCTACCCAAGGTTCATTACAGCTTTGGCTGTAAAAGTTCTGCACAAAGCAGCCATGAGTGGGGCCAAGGAGACACGCACACACACAGAGTGCAGTCATGCACTGTGTGTTCTGTTCAGTGCTAAGATATCTAACAATGAGTAGACACAAAAACATTTCCCAGTTAAATTTCAATGAATTTGTAGTAGGCTGAATTTTATACATGAAAATAAGCATCCGCAAATGAACAGTTCAGTCTGTATACACATTTATGCATTCACCAATTTCTGTTCAGTTCCAAAATCTTCCCATATTTCTAAAGTAAAGTCATTTTTCTACAGATATCCAGATCCTCCCCACTTCTCTTGTTTCCCTAGACCTGAGTAGCTCCCACTGAGTATTCAGCTGTGTAGATGCAGCTCTTCATCCCGCTGAGGTTGGCGGGGAATGGACAGCTTTCTGCCTGGTTTCTTCCCTTTACCTTTGCGCTAAGAGTGAACCAATTGTTCACTACCTTTTATAGCTGAGTAATTTTTCCATAGTATGTACAATCTCGAGTCTGTTTAATTATTTCCCATTACTGGGCATTTGGTCTACTATTATTACTCAGAAGCCATTTAGTGAACATATTATTTCCTCACAAGTCATCTCTAAAATTATTTGAATTGAAGCAGCTTCTATCTCAATGGGAGAACCCAATTGGGCAGAATCTAGTGTCAGACTGAAATGAAGAGTAATTCTTATACTGGACTTCCTGAAATGTGTAAGCATCTTACTTTGGTAAATGATTCAGAACATATATTGATTATATGTACTATACCGAAATAAAATTCTATTTCATTTTTCCTATTTTAAAAAGAAGTTTGATTTCATGTATTTATAATATTCAACAAAATACAAAATGACCAGCATTGTAAGATATCACTAAAGGTAATAGTAGCAATTAGTATCTTGGCAGTGAACAACAACTGTGTAATTGGACTTGAAACTCAAGGAGGAGCGGCATCATTCCTGATACTATATTCCTTGCCAAAACCATATGGTTAGTGCAGTCTCTTTCTGAAATTAATAATCACTAACTGCACTTTAGCTTATTCTTACAGATAAGGATTTACTTAAGTAAGATAATACTTACCAACAGATAAGGATAGATATTACTTTTCATCAAAGAAGCTTGTCTTTATCATAAACAGAGACCATTACAGAAAGCCTCAAGCCATCAAAATACAGAGAACACTGTGGGATGCCCAGCTTAGTTGATATTTACAGCACAATTACTGTTTAGGAGCATGCAAGAGGAGGTGAAATGATTTTAAGAGTCAAAGGACCAGGAGGTCTTCTATCAAATGATGACAAGGTTGTGAAGCAAGGGGAATACTTCTCTACTGCTGATGAGGGTGCAAACTTGAAAAATCACTCTGGAAATCAACTTGACAGTTTCTCAGAAAATTGGTAGTAGTTCTACCTCAAGACACTGTTCCATCATACCACAAGGACTCTTGCTCAACCATGTTCATCGCTCCTTTATTTGTAATAGCTTGAAACTAGAAGCAACCTAAATGTCCATCAACCATGCTACAATCCACAAACCAAAGAAGCTAAGTATCAGGGAGGGCCCAAAGGAGGATGCTTGAATCTCACTCATGAGGGCATATAAGATAGACATGGGAGGTGGATGGATGGAGGGAACAGGGTAGAGATAAGATGTGGGAAACTGGGAGGAGGTGGGTTGTAGGAGAGGGCTGGGAGAGAGAATGGAAATGGGGGAGGGACATCTCTGAAAAGAGCCAGAAACCTGAGACTCTAGCAGTTGAGGAAATAGAAACTGAAGTGGCCACCTCCTGTAGCCAGGTAGGACTTCCAGTGGAGCGTGGGGGCCATCAATCTACCCACCCACAATACCTTCAGTCTCATCTGTCCTCACTACAAGATGTGCAGGGATAAAGATAGAGCAGGAACTGAGGGAACTGTCAAGTAATCACTGGTTCAACTTGAGATTCATCCCATGGGAGAGAATCCACCCCTGACACTATTAATGATACTCTCCTATGCTTGTAAACAGGAGCCTAGCCTAACTATCTCCTGATAGCTTCATCCAGCAGTAGATGGAAACAAATACAGAGACCCACATCCAAACAAAAGGCAGAGCTTGGAAGACACGTGGAACAGTGCTGGGAAGGGTTGAGGGGTGCTGAGGGGTCAAGGGGACCACAAGAAGACCTACAGAATCAACTAACCTGGGCCCATGAAGGTCACAGAGAACAATTAAGGAAGGAAAAATCCCATCTAACTATGATAGGAAAGCTGCAACCATAAAATTTCAACAAGGCCTTAAAAGGGCCTGAACAGGGGATGGTGGAAGAATTCTGAGAGAGGGGATCAGGGGTGGGGGTCAGCATCTGGGATGTAAATGAAATAATTATTTTTTTAAAAAGGGTCCAAACAATTCCAGCAGTTGACATGCTAACATAAATAAGGGAACTCCCAATGGTTCAATCCCTAGATGAAGAGCTATGAACAGTAAACTGCTTAGAGACTAATTAAATAACCAATCTCCTGATTGGTTATCCAATACCAAGTGGTCAGGCCTAGACACATACATGCAGGCAACACTGAACAGACTCAACAGATAATATATTTAGGTTTATTTGCCTATATGTGTATATAACAACAATGGTTAAAGAAGAAGATGCCATGAATTTGAGGGAGGGTAGGTGGAAGGGGTAGATGGAAAATGAAGGAGAAAATTGTCTAATTATATTTTAACTGAAGAGATATTTTAAATGTAATATGATATGTGATCTTGAATGTCTTCAACATTACATTTAGAAGTTATAAAGTAAGTATTTGGATAGCTTTAGTTAGAAACAATGATAATTTCTCCTCAAAATTTCTAGTAAGCAAAATTTTTAAAAGTTATATTTGTCAATGAAAATCGTCAATAAAAAACTATGGAAAACTTATTTGACATCCTATACATATAATAATTATATATACAAATATTTTGAAATAGCATGTATATTACATAATCTAAATTTCCTATCCAAGTATGATTTCAAGAGAGGCAAGCTTAAATAATAGAGGTAATGGCGAAACATAATATCATAACAATGTTATTCAATGTGGTTTGGAAGGTCTTGGGAAATATTTGGAACCATTTTGGTTACTTAACCATTGGAGTGCTGGGTTAGCATTGGTTAGCATTGTTCCTGGGTTACATGCAGTCCAAAGGGCGTCTGGGTAAGGTGTATTCCTAGTAGTCTGATAAAATGAACTGAGTTTAATAATAGAAACAGCAATGGAATTAGGAAGGAACTGACGTTTCAGGGTGTTATTCTGTGCACTCTTGAATGCCCTCTCCTTTTATATAATGTCATTTAACAAAACAGTTAATGGAATTGTATAGTATTTTTATTTTTTTGAAGTGAATTTCTGACAATTACTGGAAAGAAGGATTTTTTTTTTTTTTTACATCTACATTATTTGCCTCTTTGAAACTTGACAAGTGTGTGCCTCAGAGGTTCTACACATCTGTCAAATATTAAATAAAATTCCATTGTGGGCTGTTCTCCCATCATTTTCTTTGCTTTTGACATATAGAGTCTCAATGACAGTCTTTCCATATTATGAAAATAGCTATAATCTTTTTTAAAATGTAAATGTTACACTAATTAAAAATAATGATTTTTAAGATAAATAGTCTATTGAATAGAGAAATGAAAGCTGTCTTGTGGTATATTCTTTAAAGCATGTAGGATATCTTTATTCCATTTCTGCTTCAGGTCGCCATACTGCCTGTTATCACAGATAATCAATGGCATGGCTAAGCTCTCCACCAAATTGGACACACTTCTTTGTCAGTGAATGCAGGGCACTCACCTCAGGAAAAAATAAGTTTGGTTTAAGTTGTCACTAAGGTGGTCATTCCGAACTCTTTATCGTCTTAAAACAAAATAAACCATAGCAAAAATGTAGCTCAGCGAGCAGGCAATTTGAAAGGCATGGAAGAATTTTGACATTGTCCTCTCTCCTGTGCATATACCAAATGTCATTTATTCTCCCTTTTTCCTCTTTTCAAACATTTCCTGACCTTAGTGGCTGCTATTGCTTCAAGTTCATGATGGTTTCCTCATCCCGTATGCAGCTTCTCTCTCATTCTGTCTGAAGTCTAGAAAAGTCGTTTCTCTGCTGGCATCATCTGTCTTGTTTGAGCTTAAACTCTTAGCAAAGTTAAGTCAAGACTTTAATGTTGTGTCTCTGCCAAGCAAGCTTTCCAGATGGTGCCCTCATGGTTGAAGTCCCCAGCCCTACTTTATGTTGCTTCTGCTCCAGTTTTGCAATTTCTGTTCCCAAACCATGTCTTCTGCCTGGTCTGCAGTCTGGAGTAGATTTCAAAAAACAAAACAAAACGACCACCATGACTTTCTCCATTTCCTCCAGGGAGCTTCTATCCTTGAGAATCTGTAAGATAGATACTACCATCTTTGTTGAATGCACGACTTTGTTTGAACAAAAATCTTTTATTTAATACCAGATTTTTTTAACAGAATTCATTATTAGCAGTAGTATTTATATTGAAAGTCTAACAATTATTGTGTAGTTATATGCATCACATTGATTATACTTAACATCTTAAAGTTTATCTGCTACAGACTATATGACTGTTAATAGCAATTTTCCTCATTTCACCTATGAGGAACCTGATACTTGGCCATGGCATCTCTTCATAGCAATAGAAACCCTAACAGCATATGCCCCAAAGCTCCTACAGTCTACTACAGTATCAGCCCTATTTAAAAGTTTAATCTTAAAAGTCTCTTCTGAGACTCAGGGTAGTCTTTTAATTATAATCATCTATAAAATCAAAATCAAAAAGCAGATCACATACTTCTAGCATACAGTGGCACAGGATATACATTACCTTTACAAAAGGAAAGACCGGGAGCGTAGTAAGAAAATACCGGAGTAAAGAAAGATTAAAAACCAGCTAGGCAAACTCCAAACTCTGCATCTATATATCTGATGTCAAAGTGCTCTTCAGATCTCCAATTCCTTTCAGCATTGTTGACTGTAAAATACTTCTTTCTCTCTTGGGCACCTTCCACTTCCTGTTAGTAGTGTTCCTTGGCAGGTATCCTACAGTTCTGGTATTCCCAACTTCTTGGTGTCTCCAAGGAAATCCAGGCTTTACCTTTATAGCTTCACACAATGGCCTCTCTAGAGCCTCCATTGAGGGACATCTCTAACTCATGCCTGCCTTCAGCATTGTTCCTTCCTCTCAGAGAGAGATTCCTTAACCCCGTTCTTATATCCTTGACTCTAAAGCCAAAATTACATGGCTGAAGCTGCTGCTGCTTGCTAGGGCATGGAGCAAGATTCAAATACATTTTCACCAGCTTTCTGGTTTTGATTGTATTCTGAACTATCCAAACTTGACTGACCTGGAACTTGATATATAGACCAGGCTGACCTTGAACTCTGAAATTCACCTGCCTTTGCATCCCCAGTGCTAAGATTAAAGGTGTGTGGCACCATACCCATCTCTAAGCTGCTTAGATGGAAGGAGTCTTGCCCTGTGGTCACCACTCCCTTTATTCCACCTAGCATCTGGCTTTTGTGTAATCTTTTTTTATCTCCTTGAAGATAGGACTTACCTCAGTTCCATTTGCTGTTAATCTTGTTGTTTTACTCATTTTTCTTCTTTTCATTACAGATCTCCATAAGACTAGCCACTAATAACCACATGACACAGTCAATGTTAAGCTGTTTTGAAATGTTCTCTGCCAGAGCTGATAATCCTTAACTTTTCAATCTTGCCTCAGGCAGATTTTTTTTTTATTTTAACAAGGGCAGAAAGCAGCCACATTCTAAGGCAAACTATCACAAGAATGGTCCCTAGACCACATATTAATATTCTGCTCTGAAACCTCGTAAGCTAGGCAACCACAGCTCAGAAATACCTTCAGCACCACTGTCTTTCCTGCTCCTCCTAGAATGGCCCATTAAGTTCCCCTTAAAGTGTCCAATCACTTTCACTTTTCTAGTCAAGAGTTCCACAGTACTCCATATTCCTCCAAACAAAGGCCTAGTCCAGCATATTAAATCAATACCCTACTCCTGGTACCAATTTCTGCCTTCAATGGGGTTCCTATTGCTGTAAACAGACACAGCAGTTTTTATAAAGGAAAGCATTTAATTGGAGCTAACTTATAGTTCAAAGGTTTAGTCCATTGTCATCATTATAGGAAGCATGCATGGTGGCACACAGTCAGATATGGTGCTGGAGAGGTAGCTAAGAGTCCTGCATCAATATCAGCTGCTGACAGTAGGAAGATAGTAAAACCCTGGGTCTGACTTGAGCATCTGAGACCTCAAAGCCCCCAGTGACATTCTTCCTTCAACAAAGCCAGAGCTATGCTAACAAGGCCACACTTCCCACTTCCTAATTGTGCTAATCCCTGAGGGCCTTTGGCGGCCATTTTCATTTAAACCACAGTATGCTGACTGTGTCAAATGGGAAGATTTTCTTTAGAAGATTATGATATCAGGAGAAGAACTGGGATTGACTTAGGAGAGAAATACCATAATTTACAATTCTTTTCACCACCACCACCACCACCCCGTTTTGAAATCAGCTGATTGTCTCTCAGGTCACAGTCTTGATTGTATTTAACATGTTTAGTGCTCAGCATAGTGCAGAACTCAGAGTAGCCATGTGAAATGTGTTCAAGGATGAAATCTGACAGAGTCATAGGTTCCTTTAGAAATTAGGTGAGTTCTCCTTTGAAAAAATGATGGTAAATGCCAGAGGAGGTCTGCATTTCTTGTAATTACCAGGAGTACAAGGATTCTCAGAAGTCACTCAAGAGTTTCCTGGTGAATGATGGTTGGTAATGGGGAGATATAAACACATGCTGCTATCTTGAATCTGACTTTTTCTTCTGTTTTCCACTTGCAGAACTATTTCATCCAGTTTTCTGGCTGCAAAGAAATGGGTTAGGAAAGGCATTATGAGCGAGTGTCACTATGAAGGATGTTATCTATTTCTGTGTAACAGTCTACTCTAGGCAGCCATTCCACCCAATTGATATATCTAATGCTAATATACAACTGAACTCACTTATTTGTGAAGAATTTATGATTGTATTACTTCTAAAGAAAGCACTTTTCAGCAAAATGTTAAGATTAGCTTAATGTGAAACTTTTTGTACTCCACTTACATAATCTTATATAGTTAAGGAAAAATTTAAAAAAAAGAAATTATCAAATATGTGGAAAGATATTTTCTTTGCTTTTTTATGAGGTATTGGCAAAAATAATCTTCCTGACTAAACAGGAATCATGACATAAGAGGAAGATAGTAGGTGCCTATTATCTAAAAGCCACCAGTACTCAAGTACAGACTACGATCGCATAGTATTTTGACTAAGTGAAAATGCTAGGGAGAATGTTCTGCAGGTGAGGATTCTCGCAGTAGATTGTATGGAAAGCTTCCCTCCTGTCAGCCCTTTGCCCTCAAGCTTTGCTGCCATTCTTCTTACAGTCAGATAGCAAGTATCCACACTGAACATTCAATCTGGGCCATGCTCCTCAAACACGGTTTTCTACTATTCTTTGAGTTCCTTTGAATACCTTCTGAAGCTATCCCACTAAGAAATAATGGAAAGAAGGAAACAAGAGACATAGGAGAGCCGGGCGGTGGTGGTGCACGCCTTTAATCCCAGCACTTGGGAGGCAGAGACAGGTGGATTTCTGAGTTCGAGGCCAGCCTGGTCTACAAAGTGAGTTCCAGGACGGCCAGGACTACACAGAGAAACCCTGTCTCGAAAAACCAAAAAAAAAAAAAAAGAGAGAGACATAGGAGAGGCACACATTATTATTGATTGCTGTCCTTTCTGTGTAAGTGTCTTAAAATTTTGGGGTGTCATGTATAGCGCCAGTGCAAGATGAAGAAACCAGTCATGTATTTAAAGCATATGGAAGTGCAAGAAAAGACATGAATTTGTCAAACTATCTGGGATTTTTTTTTTTAATCTCCTTCTAATACCATCAGCCATGTTGTCCACACTGAGCAGATGTCTTTTCTTCTAGAGAAGGTGATCTCAATGTGAAATGAGTTTATTGACACCTAATGTGTGCTATAAATCTATTATACAGCAGTTTTATTATTCCCATTTAATAACTGGAAAGACTCAGATCTTCAGTGAGTTTTTTTGTTTTCGTTTTGTTTTATTTTTGACTAAATATCACTTCCCTTTTCTGTGTTGTCCATGAAAACTGAGCTCAAGACAGTTTGTCCCTGAAGATTCTTTGCCATATTTCCTTTTACTGCAGCATTTTCATAGACATTTTGACTCAGCTCTCTGCCCTGTTGGGTTTTTCCTTGTTCTTTTTGTTCTGTTTTATTTGTTTTGATTTATGTGGCACCTCAGTGAAAGGTAAATTGACTTGGAATTGTTATCCACTCTGGAATTATGAAATACATATAAAGGAAGATAAAAGGTCTTCAGTTTTTTTTTTTTTGGGGGGGGGGCGTTTTGTTTAATACAAATGCCATTAACACCAGATTCTTTAAGTCTAGAAGGGAGAAGTGATGGAGTATCAGTGTCTCAGAGGGCTTCTGTGTTGTTTTCCAGTGCACAGAATGCATACCTATTAGAAGATGTCCTAACTTAGTCATTCTTTACTAATCCACAGAAGCCATACTATGGTCTTGCCACTATGAACTCAGGAGACAAAAATGATCTTGTGTTCTCTCTGGATGGATGTCTTGAGTCACAGGGTATATGACCAATAGGAAACAACTTCATCTGACCCTTGTGATTTCATGTGATTGTAACTTCAAAAGTTTTAGTAGCAAAAAGAATCTTTGGTTAATATACAAATGGAGAACTTGATATCTTTTAAGACTTATGGCAATAAAGCAAATAAGATCATGTATATTATAGCTCCCAGGATTCACATTCTTTTGTAGTCAGGTTCATTTTACAAAATTGAAACATTATTAAGTAACTATTTTTGTCAAGCAGTATGCTAAAGAGGTTCCCATAGATTACTATATTTTACAGTCTCAGCAGTCCTGTGGCTGGCTTTTTTAGAAAGCATTGGTGCCATTCATCACAGCAGAATAGTGTGGTTGCTATTATAGACAGTGATTTCTTTCTGTCAAGATAGGTTTAAACTATTACACTTATGACTGTTGTTGTCCTTCTTTCTGCGAGAGGATAAATGCTATTTACAAGAAGTTCTATTAGGTGGACAGAATTCTATTTTCTAAACTGACTTGATAGACTGAGTTTAAAGCAGTAGGCCCTCACAGTGAGACAGTCCTACGGCCCAGGAGCAAGTGCTGCCAGTGTTCCTGCATTTGAAGGGTGGATCGAAATTCAAATGTAAATTCCCACTAGTCAGAACTCAGAGCTAATATCAGTGTTGATCATAGGGAGAAAGATGTTTCTAATTAGCCAACTTTAAAGCCCCCATCTTAATCACTTAGAGCATTCTTGTGCACATCTGTGCTGCAGGAATAACTGGATTACCTCCATGGTGTGTGTCTGAGTGTGCGTGTGTGTTTAAAGCCATGCTATAACTCTATCCAAATGCACTGCTTTAAAGTTTAGAAGCAAATGTGTACTTAGTGATGTAGTTTAAAAACTGAAACCCCTCCTACCTTATGTGTTCCTCTCTTGTAAACCAGCCTTGTTTGTAGAGGGCGGCCGTTGAAAATGCTATGACACATAGTCCCCGAGCTTCTTCCCCCAGTCTTCTATCTAATAAATGAGCACCAGAGGCAGGGCCTCTCATGTGGTTTTGCTTCATCGACAATGACATCAGTATCTTTCCATTCCCTTTTTAAAGTAAAATTGTGCCCAAAATAAATAGTGGTGCCAGTAGAGGAAACTGAGTCCTAGGAGCGACTTTTCATTAGGGTAAATGAGGTGATAAAATAAACAGCTGAAACCTGACATGACGCCATGGCACAAAACTGCAAAACAGAATCCTGATTGTTCTTTTGGATTTGTTCTAAGGCTTTTCTGTCTTTTGCATGCCGTGTGTGTACACAGGCTGATCAGTACAAATACAATTCATCCTCAGATATTTATTTCTATCAATGAATGGCCAGATGGCTCTTGCCTATGTTAGAATAGAACGTTTCTGCTTATCCTGTGGCTCTGAGTGACATTACATATAAGAAGACAAGCCTAGTAACCACCTATAACTGAAGAAGCATGAGACTGGATACCTTCTATACAGTGAAGCTGGCAGCTCATAGATGCTTTCCTTCTTATATTTTAATTGAAATAACTTGTGTATTTTTCCATTATAAGGAATACATTCTCACTGCAGTAATTATAACAGAACAGACTAAAGGAAGGAAGCCTTATTTAACCTTTCCAGATCTGATATTAGCATCAGATCTGGTATTAGCATCCCTTAGAGATGAGGAAATGGGAAGTCTAAACTGTTCACTGGTTGCGTTAAGTCACTCAGCTACTCAGACAGAGTGGAGCACTAAGCTGGCCAGAGCCCTGCTGCTGTGTTCAGATTCCCCTTACACTCCTTGCAGGTTCTGTTCCAGTTCTCTTTGTGAAACTTCTGGTGTATTAAATCGAAGTGTTTTGTTTTTATACACATGACTGGCACCTTTTTACCTTATCTGAAAAAGTATTTCTCTGTCTGGATTATAATACTGAAGAGACAGAAACAGAATAACAGAAAATGAAAGTCAGAAAGCTATGGAAACTATGCATATTGCCACCAATAAGGGAAAGAAGGTCTGAGAGTGTAATTGAAGGCAGAGATAGAAATAGAAAGATCGTTGTTCCCCAGTTAGAGCTGGTAGAACCCTTCCGTTTAGACATCAGTCACACACTCTATCACGCCCCCTGTCTCTCTAGCTCCAGCAGGAGAAAGGAGGGAACAAGGGACTCCATAGTCAATGACCTGTGCTTTCTGAGGATCCCTCTTGGGTGTCAGATGCCTTCTGTTGGACAATAACAAAGTACTACTTTTGTGAGCACAAAGTTCAGTTCTTCTGTGTCTGCCCTGTAACTTACCAGAGAGTGGAGAGAGAGACTGATGAAGACTGTCTTTTTTGGACAAAACCCTAAGTGATCTGTAATCATATGCATGCTTCAGGTGTATGGATCTATATCTTACTCAGAAGGTGGTATTCTTGAATACTGTTCTTTTAATTAATCGATCCTGATGCTCCTCAAACAAGTCTATAGGAGAAAAGGACAAAGGAAAAAAATCAAGTATCTTTTGCCTTCCACATAGTATAAATAGGGGGCTTCATGGCTGATCTGTTTGTCCTGGTTTTAGCAAACATCTATTGATGCCCTCTTTATAATGCTGATCTCATGATAACCACTGCAAGCTACAAGGAGATCCGCTGTACTCGGCTGCTGGAGTAGAAGCATCCAGACTGTTAATTTTGGGCAGTGTGGCAGTTATCCTGCTGGGGCAATCAATGCCAGGCTGCTTGACTGGTCCCTATTCATGGGGTAGATCTCCTGCAAATGTCCTCCTCTCCAGTCTTCACCCCTTTCCCATTTGGGCTGGTACAGAATGATGGGGCCGGTATGTTCACCATCAGCAAGTCTCGAAGAGCCGTGCCTATCCCCTCACTAGGACCCAAGCTACAATGCTAAGATAATGGGAAAAGTTCTCAACATGTTATTTTTGTACTGTAAATTTGAACCTATGCATGTTTTCTGGTCTGTGTAGTGCCTTTTTCAATTGTGGACTTAGCCATCAATAAATGGATATTCATTTCTTCTAGAGGTATAACCCTATTTCAGTACAATATGTCAGAAGAGTGTTCTGTGTTACAAAGCTTTTTCCATGTCACAGTGGGCAGTCCTTCAAAGTAGTATTTTGTTGATCTTAATGACAACAAATTCAATATATCTGATAATACTGCATAGCAAGTCTTCATTCTCTTTATTCTTGGCACGGCAGTCACTCTTTAATGAATCTTTATTCTGTATATCATTTACATTGCATATCAGGAATAAAGAACTGAGCTTGCATAATAGCTGTGCCATTTGTACTTTTATATACATCTATCAAGACATTACCCTTAAACCAGCTTCACCTCTTTCTACTTCAAATATATAAACCACCTAAATAAAGTGCCACTAAACTTTCCACACTGCACATCAGTATAAAGAAGCGATCAGGACAGAGCTGAGCATAGAGGAGTGTGTGCATAGCCTTTCTAACTCATTCACTCTGCAGCTGTCCCCTGAGCACCTACCATGGCCAGAGTCCTGTGAAGTAACACACTTGATTTCCCTCATGTATTTACTACTGAGAAGGAAAAAAGAAAAAGAAAAAAAAAAAAGACGAGATTTGTTTTAACTTGAGTTCTATAAAATTAAAATGTTATTTATGGCCGACAAAGATATTGTCACAGTCCTTTGGTATCTTGCTGGCTTGTTGCCTATAGCTCTCTGTTGGAATACATCTCCACGTGGATTGCTTTTAAATGGCTTTCAGCAGTTTACTGCAGGGCCATCTGGCCACTCGCTGTACTCCCAAACTAACTTTCAGTTCTAAAATAATATGGCTTTTGACACTCTTAGGACTCTGTTATGTCCTACTATACATGATCGAAGTATCAACTGTATGTAAATGAGACATTGGCAATTTAGGTGATACTATACTTTAACATAGTTCATAAAACACAAGCTTTCAGTATAGCTAAGTTAGGAAATGATTACTTAAGTTTGTATGAGAATTCCTTGAGTTGCTATATTCCATTTAGTGACTTTTTCTAATATGTTATGTACTAAAGATAAATCATTTCAAGTTATACTTAAATACTGAAGTATTTAAAGATGCATTTATACATTTCTGTGCCTATGATACAGTATAATAATTAAGGAAAACAGTAAATGGATCTAAGTCTCTCATGAGGGCATTTGCTGAATTTATAAACTCACTCTTCAAAGTCATGATATTTCAAAGTAAGGAGTAAAATTTCTTCTGCAAATTATGTTGCACTTCAGCATAATTTTCACATCCTTGAAGATGTACATTGCATGAACTGTAAGCAATCAGCACTTTATTTATTTAAAAGGTTGGACTAGCACAATGATTCTGTGGGCAAAGGCTCACCCCTTCACGCCGCCCACATGGTGGAAGGAGAGGGTTGATTCCACAGGGTTGTCTTCTGACTTTCATGTCCATACCCCGACAGCCAACTCTCCGTTTTACCACTACACACAACGATAATAATAATAATAATGATAGCAACAACAACAACCATATAAGTCAGTAGTATAAGCTTGAAAAGAGGTAAGGCAGGCGCATAATGCTGAAATGTCTGGTTTTCCTTCCTTTTTTTTTTTTTTTTTTTTTTTTTTTTTTTTTGTCTGTTGTTGTATATCATGATTATGGCCTCCTTTCCCTCCACTACTCCCTGTTCCTCCCTGTCTTCACCCGCCCCCCATCCATATTCACATTTTTCTGTCTCCCATTAGAAGACAAGAGGCATCTTTGGGATAATACGGAAATATAATATAGTGAGATAAGCAAAGACAAGCACATCAGAATAGGACAAAACAAATAAAAAAGGAGAAGAGCCCATGAAAAGGCACATGAAACAGATACTGATGTAGAAACCCTCTCATTTGCACATTAAGGAATACCATAAAAACACTAAACTAGAAGCCATAAAATAATATCTACACTAAAACCTGAATTGGGGGCAGGAGGTTAAAAACAAAAGGATATTTTAAAAGCAAGCCAGAGAGAGAGAGAGAGAGAGAGAGAGAGAGAGAGAGAGAGAGAGAGAGAGCTCTTATATGACATTATGGGACAAAAACTTCCAAAGGCGACACTGATTTTGTTTTCTGTTGGTCATCTACAGCAGGCCGTGCAGTCTACATTAAGAGTAGTTTGCTTCCCCAGCGAGACTCCCATTTTCATTTGCAGCTACTTATCAACTGGAGTTAGTGCTGGATTGGGGATGGAGACTTGTCTCCACTTCCCCTTTCAACTTTAGGGCCCCATCTAGTGCAGACTTGTGCAGATCCTGTGTATACTGCAACAGTCTCTGTGAGTTCATATGTCCTGTCGTATTTAGAAGACCTTGATGTCCTCCATCTCCTCCAGCTCTTAGACCTTTTCCATCTCCTCCTCCCAGGGGTTCCCTGAGCCCTGAGGGGAGGGATTTGATGAGCACATCCGACTTTATACTGAGTGTTTCATTGTCTCTGTGTGAGCATGCACGTGGGGGGGGGGGGTGCACGCAAGCGCGCACAGCACAGCATACCTGGTTGTGGTTGGTTCTCTGTATTATTGTTCGTATGTACTGCAAGAGGAAGCATCTCTGATGATGGCGGAGTAAGACACTCATCTATGAGTATAACAGAATGGCATTAGGAGGTATTTTATCATTGCGTTCCTCTAATAGAACAGTGGTATCTGGTTTTACCCTCAGTCCCTGAACTCTAACCTGTGGTTCTTGGTCACCAAAGCAGTGTCAGGTATGGGTTCCATCTTGTGGGGTGGGCCTTACATTAGATCACATATTGGCTTCTTACCCACTTCTTACAAACTTTGTGCCGTCTTTGCACTGGTATATCTTGTAGGTGATACACTATTGTAATTTTGTTATTCTAAGAGCAAATATTTGCATGTGGATGAATATTCGTCTGTGAAACATGCCGGATGCACAAAACATGAACATCTTAGAACTGCAAATGCTAGTGTGTATTTGCTCAGAGGGTCAAGCTTGGAGTCAGTTCTCCTTGCTTGCTCTTCTTTTGTATGTCTTTAGTTGTTCCCAGGCAGTGTGAGAAGTGGCTGAGTGTTAACTCACATGTTCTTCATGAAAGAAGAGATTCAAAGTAGAAAAGAGAGATTTAGATTCAGAAATATAATAATCCAACACAAATCAAATAAGAGATCAAAAAGTAGAGAATAGAAATTTTAGCACTCAAATCATTGCATGAAATGTCCAAAAATTACTAAAATGAATAAATAATTCTCAAAATAAGACATATATTTAGATTACAGGGTCAGAAAGAACAAGAGACATTTCAGAATAGATTCTAATATTCTTACTTCTGGCCCTCATAGCTTGGGCTCCTCAGCACTCAGCACTGGTAACATTGTTTGTTCATTACAGTTTGAAAGGCTTGTTTTTTAAAAAATATATGCATTATATCACAGTTTCTTACCATTGGAATTGTCTCTTTAGCTCTTCATGTATTTCTCCTGGGTGATTTGGTTTTCTGTGTTTTGTTCTATCAGCCCAGCCTGGCCCTAGTTCAGCCTGTCAAATGTTAGGAATACAGATACGCATTGCACCTCACTAGAAGGGTACAGGAAGACACCCGAGTGCTTTAAAATTTCTGAGTGATTATACTTGGATTAAATTTTCTTTTTCTTTCTTTAGTTGGGTTCTCCATTTCATCAGTACAGAATTCTTTGTCATAACTGTTCTTCATTGCCTCCACAATGTTTTTCTCATTCAGTTCCTTCAACTCTATTTTTTTCCTTAGTTAATATTTTTATTGTTTCAATTTCTCATGTGCTCATAGTGTGTGTCTGTATGTTTGCCTGTGTATGCATCTGTGGGCGAGTGGTTTCCATTGCTTTGCCTGTTTGTGGCTACCTCATATCCACAGCCACATAGAGACCAAAAGTCCTCAATTGTTCTTCCTTCTTACTCATTGCAGCAGGGTCTGTGGTCAAACTCAGAGCTCAACGATGTGGCTGGTCTTGTTGCACAGCCTGTTCTGGGTATCCTTTCTCTACCTCAGCTGGCTAGAATTACAGATGGGCTACAAGTCCAATCAGTACTTACATGACTTTCTTAGGATCCAAACTTCTCTCCTGCCATTTGCTTAACCAGCACTTTAGCCACTGAACTACCTCACTATCCTCTATAATATTTTTTAGGTATTAGCTTTGTTTTGTTTTTAGATATCCTTTCCTATTAGATTTTGGTTTTCCTCCCATGTCTGCAAAATGCTAATATTGTGAAACTTACTATAGAATTTCCTGTTTCCTTGTTTTCTACATTGTAGCAGGTTTTTATTCTTTAAGTTATATTAATCTTTTTTTCTTTGCCCAGTTTATTATTCCTGCTAAAATGTCTCCTCAGGGGCTGCAGAGATGGTTTCCTGGTTAGGAGCACTTCTTGTTCTTCCAGAGACCAGAGTTCAGGTCCCTGCGTGCTTCTCAGGCAACTCTCCTCCCTCCAGCCCCAAGGGATCTGAGACACTCTTCTGACATCGGCAGCCATTCACCCAAATGCACATATGTACACAGAAAAGGAAATCTTTTTTGAAGAATGATTTCCTAATGTCATTTTATTTTAGAACAAGACCTCAGAAGGCCATTAGTTCTTTTGGGCCAGAATTTGTTCACTGGTGACCATTCTTTTCAGTGAAACAGATCAACTTGTTTTGTGATTCACCACTCCCAGTTTCTCTAGATTACTCCAGTTAGTTTCCAGAGAAAACCTTGGACAGTCTCCTGGAAGCACATCTCACACTGTCCGGGAATAAAATGGGGAAGGGTTCCTAGAAAGCCACAGGTGAACGGGCTTGTTTTCCTTTTCCTTAGCTCACCCTTGCCACAGTCCTTGCTTGGTCTCTGCTCCTGTCCCTCTAGTTAGAGATCCTTTATGCCTTTGATGGGGAAGCTGACGGAGATCAGTAGTTGATGGGAGAGTCTGGGAGAGGAAATCAGAAGCTTCGGCATTACCTTCCACAAAGTTATGTCTAGTGTGGTTCTGTCTTGCTCTGCCATGGACCCCTAGAATAGACAGAGAGTGCTTGATCCTCTCAGAGCTTCCGCAGCGCCATGAACAGCTTTTTGGGTAACACTGACCCATGTCTACTCATTGTGCTGAGTGGTGTGTTCTGTCTCGTCTCCGTTCTGGAAGCATACCTCCATTTGCATTCCAGCTTTGGAACTTCCATGGGCATGTTGTTCTATTGGCATCGCCCCCCTTTTCCACTTTGTAATAAGAGTCTCTTCCTTCACCCACTATTTTGGGGGGATTCAGACAACAGAGAGAGGTTATATGTTATTGTTGGCTCTGCCGCATTTATACTAAACCATTCTTCACATCACTGTCAGAGTGTTTATACAGACCCTGCTGTCCCAAAACTCCCCAAAGAGCTTTTAGCGCCTTCACTTGGATTATTAAGGACAAAGCCTCCCCTTGTGATCTGCCTGGCCCCGTCTTCCACCTTTCCTGCCTGTCCCCCATCCAGTTAGTGCTCTCGCTGGCTTATCATGTCTGTCATGTCGGCTATCCGCATATGTGCTTTGTGCTTTTCCTTGGCTAAAGTTCTGTTAGTTAACTTTGCTTACTACAATCAAATACCTGAGGTAGCCAGCATATGCAAAGAAAAGGTTTATGTTGCTTTCAGTTTACGAAGTTCACAGTGCAAGATCAGAAATCCCCATTGGATTGGCTTTTGCTCCTTATGGCAGATGGTGTCACATGTGGTGGAAATATGTGAAAAAGCAGTCTTCTCTTGAACCAGATCAGAGAGAGGGACAGCCTTCTAGATTAGTAATTCTTTGCCACAGTTACCAAGGGATCTCATCAAAGCTACTTTCCTTGGCAGGTCCCAGATTACCTGAAGCCCTTCCCCCTAATACCATCCGCTAAAACCAGAATCTCCAAGCTCCACCTCTCAGTAGCACCACCCTTTTAAAAAAACAAACAAAACCCAAACCATAGCAACAGGCCACCCTCACTTTTGTACCTGGCAAACTTCTGACCTTGATGAGAGCAGGGCTGTGCATCCTCCTGTGCATTGCTGGAGCCAGGCCCTCTGCAGATGTGGCTTCTGCTGCAGCTCCACCCCTCTCCTTCTCCACGGGAGCAGCTCTCAAGCTGACTGCCATGTGGGCGGCTGGCCATTTGGCCCGCCATCTAGCACTCATAATTTTGGTTGAGTGGTGGATGGTTTTTTTTTTTTTTTTCTCTAAATCTTTTTTTTTACTCCGTTTCTGCTGGTTTTTCAGACCATTCTTAACCTTGATTGTATTGTACAAATGGCATACAATCCCTGCACAGCGGATGTTTCTAATCAACTATTATCTTTTTGCATATTTACTTTACATACTTTTATTTCAAATGTAAAATTAACAACACTGTCCTATAATATTAATTCTGAATAAGGCTGGATTCTGTAGCTTATATATAAGCTGTAATAAACTCAGAATGTGCGTAAGCCAGCACCTAGCATTATAACATTCAATAAGAGAGAGAGAGAGGGGTGAAACGCTGATGCTACATGTTCATGCCTGAGATGGGAGTGGTGCTTTACATTTTCTGATTTTGTTTTTCTAGTTGTATGGAGTTTAAAGGGAAAAGAGGTAGTGAAAGAAAAGTGGAGAGAAAGTGGGAAGCAAAAAAGAATAATATATGAAAGAATACTATATGAAAGAGACATGAAGGAAAAAAAAAAAATATATATATATGTAGTAGTTTATGTGCCCTTAAGGCATGGACACAAATCTTTAACTCTTTTACAAATGAAGATAGCATATTTAACGGCTTGTCTTAAGTGGGTGCCTAAAGTATAATGTGAAAGAAATTTTAAAGAAAGCATGAATATATCCCTGTGCAGGAGTGCTCAGAATGTTCAGAACCCCTCTAGTAACAAGGAAATACTATCATGAGCTTCTCACCATTGGCATCATTTTTTATAGTGAAAGTTGACTGCGTTCTTGGCATGCGCTAACCAGTATGAAAGCATAATTCTACAACATCGTGTTATCATTTTCCTACTACAAACAAGTTAATTGGTACCCAATGAAAAGACTTCTCAAGACAGCCTAAATGTAGTAGAGCCCTGAATGTGAAACCAGATAATGTGCCTAGAGCCCTGTGTTATTCTTCATACTGCTTCGCTGATTATCAGTAACCTTGATGAGAAGTTTGAATTCTACTTCTTTGAAATGTCTTCAGCTTGCCTCATTCTCAGGGGTAGGTCAGAAGAGCAAACATATGTCTAAGATACTTTCCCATGTTCTCCCAACTCTGACTTTCAGCTTACTTTGATAGTGTTCTCTTGTTGTCACTGTCAGCCTGGATACAGCACCTCCCACTCTGTTATTTTCCTGGTTTCCTTTTCAGGAAGTTTCAGTATAATAGCATTGTACCTGTTTTGGTTTTTTTGTTTTTTGTTTTTTTTTCCCACCACACTATCTAATAAAAATCATAGCATACCACTAATTTACATGCCAAGTGGACAAGGAGAACCCCAAATAACTATAATCAATGGAGGAAAGCTGGGAGCAGGAGAGATGGTCTTCCCCAGGGAAGAGCACTATTAATTATCCAGGGGCAAACAGAAATGCCTGAAAACATAAAGTAACATTTTATGAACTAAACATGCTGTACTTATAAATATATATATGTCTTAGTCATCATTCAGTTGCTCTGAGGAGACACCTTGACTGCTGCAACTCCTAGAAAATAAAACATTTAACTGGGAACTTGCTTCTAGTTTCAGAGGCTTACAGTTTGTTACCATCATGACAGGGATCATGGTGGCACACAGGAACACACAGCACTAGGAGTAAAGAACTAATCCAATCCAAGGGCAGAAGGCACAGAGAGAGAAAGAGATTATACCTGGCATGGGCTTCAGAAACCTCAGAGACATCCCAGTGACACCCTTCCTCCAACAAGGCCACATCTAATCCTTTTCAAACAGTGTCACTCCCTAGTGTCTAAGTATTTAAATATATCAGCCAATGGGAGCCATTCTTATTCAAACCACCACAGTGTAAGCAATAACAATTAGCTAAAAAGAAGCCATGAATTTAAAGGAGAGTGGGGAAGGGGCAAATGGAAGGGTTTGGAGGAAGGAAAAGGAAGAGAGAAATACTGAAATTATAGTCTTAAAAAAATCTAGTCATACACCAAAGGAAGTGGTCCAATTGGAAACCCTGCCTAAATTTGTTTAGAAAGAGGGAAGTGTTTCTCTCTTTAACTCCAGCACATTTTTCCCACCATTTTTTAAACCTCTAAATAATGTCTCCTCCCAAGAGGGAGAAAAAGAATCCTGGTATATGAGTGAAGGCCACTTCCAGACCTCCTTCCAAGTGTCCATGTTTTATTAATTCTTAATGAGACAAGGGATTCCAGGAGTAGGGAGAATAATTACTTGCTGAAAAGTAAATACTTATAAAGCAAGTCAATCATATGAATGTAAAATAGCCCATTCCTTTAGTTTGGAAGAAACTACTTCAAATGCACATTGGAGAATGTTTTTGTGCTACATTAGTGATTTCTGCATTGCTGTGGCCAAACACACCACAGAGACAACTTTTAAAAAAAAAAAAAAAAACAACAGAGAATTGTTTTGGCTCATGGAGATTTTAAACCACTGTGGCAAAGTTCACTGGAGAAAGAGCCAATAGAGGAATGCTTCAATCCAAGGTGGGGCAGTGATAGCAGCTATTCCATTGCAGGGACTGGGAAACAGAAAAGACTGGATCTCAATGTGTGGTGGGTATAACACCACAGACTTATCCTCGTACTTCCATCTGCTAGCCTTCTAAAAGTTCCGCAGTCTGCAGTCTTGCTTTACACTGGGGAACAAGCATTCAGAACATGAACACACTGGAGGGGATATTTCACATTCAGACCATAGTACTTAACCATCATTAAGCAAGATGGATAAGTAGAAGTTCTGAGCTATGAAAAGAGTCTCTGAGTAAATTATGCAGTTTGTGAAGCGTTGATTGATGGTTTCAGAAAACACAGTTTAGTTTTAAAATTTTGTGGTGGGCTACAGATATAACTCAGTGATTGAGCATTTGTCTAGTACAAAGTCCTGGAATTAATCCCTACCACTGGGGAAAGCAAAAAAAGACAAAGAACAACAAAGATGATGATATTGGTAACCCCTTGCACATAGAAGCTTAACTATCTGTTGAATAAATCTCTTTGATTATTAAATGTAGCGACTTATTTGCCAATTGATTAAGGAATGCAGTTATATCCAAGATGACCTTAGGAATAATCCCAGCATTAGATAATGTGCTAATGTGACCAGCAAAGTGACCAGAAGACTACACAAAGGCCCATAGTGCCAGTAGGCGCCTAGGGGAAAAGAAGGAAAAAGAAGTATAACTTAAGAAAGTCTACTTCCACTGAGAGAGGAAATTCTATCCTGGGAAGTTTACCTAGGGATTTTCCTAACTATTGAATTACTCGAGGAAACCTTGTATAAGCCAGAATTTAGTTACTGTAGAGAGCTTCTTTGTCAGGGCAGTAGAAATAAGAAGTCATTCATGTTGGCAAAGATGCAAGGTAGATTTCATATTGTCAGACATTCATAAGGACTTTGAATTTCTGTGTGAAGACTAGATCCTTCCTAAAGGAGTTTTATAAAATTGGGTAAGTGAATTGCTTATACAAGTAAGCAGTTAAATTAGCAAAGTATATAATCGAAAACACTTTGAAACTAAGAGAGAATGGGAATTGGAGACATACCCATTTAAGATAAATAACACTAGTCATATACAGCGCTCTAAGAGAGTCCGTATAAACAAATGGTGAAAGAGAAGTTACCCCCGAAGTGGAGATTTGTAGAAATTACTCTTACAAATCAGGGTGGAAAATAAAAACAAGTAGGAATAGGCTCATAGGAACAGAACCATTCTTTCCTTAGGACAGCCTTATATTGGAGCCATTTAAAGGGGAGGAATCAGGAAACCAGCCTTCACAGTGGGGGGGGGGGGGCCCGAGGCCATAGTCTCTTTCTCTGTCTTTACTAAGTTTGTCTCCTCTCTAGCACCAGACACAGCTAATGAGGCCTGTCTGGTGGTCACAAATCCTATTTCAGTTTCAACATGCATTTCTTGGGCCTATGCATAGTTGGATGATATCTTCTTGTTAATTTTAACTGAAACTAATTTCTGTGGATGATTGTTTCTTATTACAAATCTGTCCTGTCCTGTCCTCTCAAGATTGCTGTCAGTATTTCATGTCACCTTTGAATGTTTACACCACAGAAGACAAATGGTGACTCTGATACCAAATATTATCTATTAAAACAAACAAACAAACAAACAAGAAAAAGCAGGCTCAGCCATCGTAGTGCTATTTGGTGTCTCATTCTTCAAAGCACTTGTGATGGGTGTGTAAGATTATGACTGGCTCATCTGTGACTAGAGTCTGTTCAAACAACTTTCATGGATATGTGCCACCTATTTTACTAATATTTGCCCTTAGTCATCACC
The DNA here is from genome assembly GCF_900095145.1 of Mus pahari. NCBI lineage: Eukaryota > Metazoa > Chordata > Mammalia > Rodentia > Muridae > Mus > Mus pahari. The sequence continues at coordinate 31,654,884 of NC_034592.1, read as the reverse complement.
AGTGAAATAGAGCATGCCTCCATACCCCAGCCAACCAATCAACCAAGAATAGGACTCTCCTTAATGCTGTGGCCTATAAACATACAGTTATAATCAGCATGCATTTCTTTTTGCTTGTGATTCTTCTATTTAGTAAAGATAGCATTGCAGGAGGTAAAGAGAGAATGTGTATACAATCAAATTCTGTGTCAAGAGGTTTGCTTTTATACTTTATAGATACATTAGAAAGTATATAAATCTGCTTACCATATAATTGATGTATTGGAGACATGTGGGTGAGCATGATCTTTTAATTATCTGTGCTATTTGCTTATGTGAGTAAATTCTAAAAATGTTAATTCGTAATTAATTTCTAACACATTGTTGGGCAACAGTGAATAGGTTTTTTGTTTTGTTGTTGGTTTGGGGGGGGGGGGGCTGGTTTGGTTTAGTTTAGTTTTTTGTAAATTACCCAAAGGTAATTAGCCAAAGGTAATTTACAAAAAAAAGAAAAAAGAAAAAAAAGATTACTGTATGGTCTGTTTATGTCTTACTGGTTAGTTTTAAAAGTTACTTATCTATTATTCCTCTATACTTTCTCCCTAAGTTGGTTTCAATTCAAGAATCCACAGAAATCACTTACATGAACGTGCTTGATTTTTTTTGTGTTATGTATTTTCTGAACCCTGTCTTCTTCTGTCACCTTTGCATGAGTCTTATGCTTTCTCTCATATTCCCTACTAACATTGTCTACTAACACAGACCCATGTAGAGTTTCTCCTTTGAAGTCATCATTTTCCCAAGGGCATGCCTCTTGCCATCCCTCCCATCCCCCCATCACTAGTATAGAACAGCTATACCCATCTACCTGCCCCATGCTTTTCACCCATGGCTCTTCAGGCCTCTAGTAGCATTTCCTAGAGTTTCCCGGGGTAACTATCAGTTCTGAAGATGTCACATTAGCGAGGTTTCTTGTTTCATAGAGTGCTAAGTTTGGGAGAGTTTTTATATATTATGAGATATGAGGTATTCAAATGATAGGATAAATAGACATTTGCATAGTATTTGGTAGTGTGCAACTGTAAAAGCCTTTCACTGAATGAATGTTGTGTAACCCGCATTTCCTAATCTTGTTTTCTTAAGAAACATTTTTGGATATCCCACAGAATTGATGTTGCATAAAACAAATTCTGTGAAGGCTCCAGACTTAAGTGCAAAGTGGTGAGCTGTACTGGTCCTTCCATCCCATCCCTGAGATGGATCTAGACATCGCTCCTTTGGACCCCACAGAGCCAGCACTGTGCAGCTCCACATTACCATTTCTCTTCTCTGACTCAGATGTGTGGACAGTGATCATTTGCACTGCTTATCCTCCTCACCACCTAATATTTTGCATCATTTGTGAAACTGCCTGTTGTCTTCCCTGTCTCTTTGATGATACAAGACTATAGATCATCTTTGTTTTGGACTACAATTCATAGAAATGGGTTTACTTGTTTGTCTATAAAACTATAGGTGGAAATTACTGTGGTAAGTATTTTTCTTACAGTCTCTGAGTAGTGCATCTCCCATGAATATGGTTCAGCCGAAACATTTCCTCAGGCATTTTATGCACCTTGTGCACAGGGCTGCCTCTCCTTGCTCTGAAGTGTGCCTCCTTCCTCTTGACTCCGTCTCTGGTCACTGTCCTTTAGTGGAAATTACCTGAGATGGTGAGGAGGATTGCTTTCACTTAGTATCCTTCTCATCATCAGTCAAACGTATTTACAATCTGTTGGTTCTCCTGACCGACTTAAGGTTCAGTTGTAGGCTTATGTGTGTGGAATTGCAAAGGGTGGGAGAGACCTAGGAAACTCTTGCCTAAGCTTGTCTTTACACTGTATGATATGGTACTGGGATTTTGTGACAATGTCTTTGGAGACCCTAGGACAGAGATGGGAAAGATTAGGTTTTGAAAAGAGGAACTGCAAGAAGGAACTCTCTTTCACGGATTGGCCATGGGTTGGGAAGAAAGAAGGGAAGAGTCCTCTGGCAAGTAAGAGATTGGAAGTGTGGGAGCGGAGCGGGTGTGCTGAATCATAACCCTGCAGCTTCTGACCAGCTTCTGGGAGACCCCTGAGCCATGCCCCGAAAGGCAGCTTGGGCTTGCTTCTGTTTGCTTTCTCTTCTTATTTCACAACCTTCTTCTCTGCCTCATTAGCAGCTCCGTAGGAGTTGGAGCTGAGGTAAAGAAGGAAGGGTTGAGACTTGAGCCTGTTTGCAGAGTGTCTGTAGGTTAGTTCCAGGATATGCTGTCCATTTCCATGTTAGTCCATCTCTAAGGGATTTTTTAAAAATTTGCAGAGTGTCTGTAGGTTAGTTCCAGGATATGCTGTCCATTTCCATGTTAGTCCATCTCTAAGGGATTTTTTAAAAAGCATGAGATCAGTTTATTGCAGGTGTCTCTTAACTGCAGATTATAAATAGTGTCTGGTTAAGAATATTCTGGGTGGGTTAATTAGAGTGATGACTATTGTTAAGCAAACTGCTTGTTAGTATTATGCCTGTTTGAACTCGGTATTGATGAGAAGTAATTGACCACAGAACTGTGTTCCGAAAGGCAGAAAGGCTGTCATTTTTTAATTTCTGTTATGGCAGTAAATTGTTTACATAAACATGTCTATGAAAATATGAGCTCCAAGGCACAGAGATTCACTTTGTACAGGATGGTGAATAATATTGTTTTATTTTCAGATTAATGCATTTGTCCAGCCTACCTAAAAACCAGCTTTATTGAAATTAAGTAGTTAAAAATGTGTTTTATTTTCAGCTATCTCTTTTGCTACAGAGTGTATGAGAATAGTGTTTTTAACTTACCCTAACTAAAGGAGGTGCCCTGTTAAATCCAAGTAATTACCTAAATACTTCTTTGGGTGACAATCACTATAATAAATAGACTGTTAAAGAAAAATGTGAAAAGATGTATAAATAAGGAAAAAATTGCTATAGCCACCTTCTTCTAGGTACTGGATTGTTATCTATGTTATTTATTGGTATTTTGTCCAGCTAAATTATTAAGTTTCTCTAGCTCTAGCATTCCATGGGGAATATTTTCTATGAGCTAATAAATTATACCGTCAGGGAGTTTTTCTTGAAATTCAGCTTAAATTTTCCCATTCTTAATTTCATCTCATTATTCCTAGTTATACCCCCTTGTACCAGGCTAAATAATTATTCTTTCTCCTTAGAGACGCCTATTATGTATCCGTCTAGTTGTCACTTCACCAGGCCATTCATATTTAGCTCCTTTAATCTGTCCTCATAAATCAACTCTTCCATTGCCTTAATCATTATTATTGCTCTTCTAAGAACTATCTAATTTTCAAACATATACAGTTGTCAGGGATCCCAGTGAAGTCAGCATTCACTGAGCCTCAGGTTCTTCCAACCTCTGCCAGAAGATGCGAACCCAATGTGCTGTTTACTGGGCCAAGTCAGCACTTGCTCATCTGAGCTAGTTCATATGTTTCTAGTGACGTTTTCCTTATGTCCATCCTGATTTCAAGATTGATTCTGTTTTCATGGGTTCATGGAATGGGATTTGTAAGCCCTTGGAGTTACTATCCTGATTATATGCAGCATCTTCCTATGTCCTTATTCACTACCACCTATCAAGACAGTGGCTACGTTAACAGGGGAGGCTGATCTTCCTGAGAATGCTTTGGTAAGGATGTGGAGTACAATCAGGCCTAGAACCTGCCCATGACAAAATTCCTAGTCAGTTATCAACTCTTATCGTTTACAGCCCTTGAGCCAGTCTCCTATCTTCTTTAAAATGCAGTTTCCCTCGAATTCTAGACAGTATAAATAGATTTTAATAGACTAAGATGGGTCATGATACTCTTTTCTAAAGGTGAAGATACTGTTTCAGTACCCATCTATTTATTTGTAATTGTGACTCCTTTGTGCACTGTTTATGATTTTGTTGGGATGGAATCCTTTTTCCTTTTGCTGGCATTCTTTATCTGCATAAACAACTCGACTGCTGTTTTCCAGATGCCTCTGAGGTGGGAGGCTCCTTCTCTTACTATCTGCCCTTCTCTCCAGGAAGTTAAAGATTTCTCTCTCTCTCTCTCTCTCTCTCTCTCTCTCTCTCTCTCTCTCTCTCTCTCTCNCTCTCTCTCTCTCTCTCTCTCTCTCTCTCTCTCTCTCTCTCTCTCTCTCTCACACACACACACACACACACACACACACACACACACACATATATCCCTATCCATTGTGGTTCTCAGTGAGAACTTAAGATGCCCTTCATATTATGATTTTGTTTAGGAAGAATGTTCATTTGTTCCTTTAAAGCTTCAGTGCCTATGACATGGCATTACAATCTGTAAATGCACAGGCTTTTTCCCACTTTAAATCAAAGACCATCTTATTATTTTATTGGGGAATGTAGAGAATTGGTACAATTCTTTGTAGTTTCTCTCTGAGCGCTGTCATCTGTTTAGCGCTAGGGAAGGCAGGCATCCCATGTACTGTTGAGATCTCTCTAACTGTTTGGACTCAGATTAGATCTGCAGCTTCATCAAGCAAGCCTAGGAGTCCCTAAAGACACCTTTTGGTTGTAGACTCTCGGTGGTGTGCAGTATATATATGCTGTTCAGTTCCCATACACTCCCTGTGCTTTCTAATGTTGCTCTGCAGGCCTGGCTTTAGGCCTAGTTAACTCTCTCTGCCCTCACTCCTCAGTGCACCTGGCTTTTGTTTGTGTTTGAATACCTTTTACTGTATGTACTTCCTGCCTATCCCTCTACTCCCCAGCCCCAGCCCCCACAAAGGAGGCATGTATACACACATATGTATGTTTTTTATTTCCATCACAACCTTTATTCACCTTGCTAGAAATAAGGGACCTGAACTAACAGCTTCATGAAGTAAGTCTTCAGATTCCACACTTGATATCTAAATCAGTTTTGATTTACTGTTTTAGTTTTCTGTTTCCTCTTTCCTTCACCTTTGCAAGAAAGCCATTTATTATCTTTTACAATCTACCAGCTTCCCAGTAAATCCTGCCATTCATCACATGTGTTACAATTTTCACAAGACTTTCCTGTCTTCAGAATCCTGCTTTTTTTCCCAGAATAGCCCAGAGTTCCTGTGCCTTCCTCATCTATCCTTCTATGTGTCACTCATGAACCCTTACTTCTCAGAGTTTCTGCCTATTCCACTAACAGAGGCTCTGTGAGCATATGCAGCCCTCACCATGGAACAGGCTGAGGTGCTGGGCTGCCCTGCTCCAAGGCCTTCTGAAGGGCCTGTGCTTCTGTTATGTGTTCTGTGGAGGAAGGCTTTTGAGTCATCTCTGCAGTGTGGCAACACTCTTTCAAATCACTTTCTCCACCTGTAACTGTAGCTTACTCTGCTTCCAGTTTTCTTCCCCACCTGCCCCTTAAGTGCCTGTATTCATTATTTATTCACTGACTGCAGTTTAGGAAAAGGTCTAGTCTCTGGATGAGCTTACAGCATTCTGAGAGTTCAGACACCTAGCCCAGCCAGCTCCTCCAGACCTGCTTCCTGGACTCTGGGTTGTGTACTACTCCAAAATGAAGCCCTCTTCCTGTGCATCCTTTTCTATTGCCCTCCTAAAACAGCACTTGCCTGCCTTGTAAAATCTGCCCATAAAGCCGTCTTTAAGCTTTAGTGATCTGCAAGTCAGGGATACTCTTTTATTTCCAGTTTCAGAAGTTATAGTGTCTATTCCAGCGTAGAAAGTGTTGCTAGCAGAGCCTAGCTGCTCATTCACCTCTCTCCCACTCTTAGCACTCTTGATTTGCTCACTATAAATGGATACCTCCTTAAGGTTAGATCTTGGAATGGTATAGGTGGCTTGTTGATTTTAGGGCATATTAGAATTTTTTAAAAGATTTTTAAAATTTGGGTTCTTTCAAACTGGTACCATATTTAGCTGTTTGACAAAGCACTATAGGAAAACATAAATATGAAAATTACAGAGAGTAAGATGTGCTTCAGGAAGCATCAGCCATGTGAACTTAATAGAGAATATGTATAGGTTCCCAGGAACACAAAATAGCCCATGAACAGAAATGGCAAGAGTTAACCAAGGAAGATTGTGAATGAATGATGAGAATTGTTTTAGGCCTTGGCATAACTGCAAGACAGAATGGGAATCCAGAAAGACAAATGAGTGAGAGACGATAAATTACATCATGGCTGTGTGCTCTACAGTATCTTCCACACCATTTGTAGCCACAAAAACTCTTCAGAGACTATTAAAGAACGTTGTAACCAACTTTAGACCTTTGAGCTTTCTCTTGGTGACTAATACTTGTTGCACTTTTCCTGAGAACTTTTGTCATAACATCTTCATTTTTTTCTCAGTTTTGTATGGCATGACTGTGTCCTTATAGGAAGGTAAGGGACTAATTTTACTTTTTTTTTTTTTCACTAAAAGCATATTGCGTTCCCTTTTTGTAACAGATTCATGCCCAAGCACAAAATAGCCCACTTAAGGAGGGTGCTCAGCCTTATTGAAAATGATGCTGCAGCTCTGTCTGTGACGCTTCATCCCCAGCCAGAGCAGAGGGTTTCTAAGAAGTTACTGGAGAATTGCGAATCAAAGTCTGATGAACACCCTGACCTTGATGCTGAACAAGAAACCCTGGACAACCCATCAATCCATAAATCAGGCTCTCTCCCTGTGAGTAAAGAAAACCTGCCTCTTGCTCCCAGCACCCTTCTGTGTGGAGCTGAAGATCAGCAAAGACCACTGCACATTACATGGCCGCACAGGTGGTAAGTCCAGACACGCCACTTTCTCAGAGTTTTACACAGTGTGTTTTCATGGTGTCCTCTCTAACTTGCTGTCTGTGTAGCTTTAGAAAAGGGTGGCTTGGATTTTCTTTCATTCACAGATTTCACATGGCAGTATTACTATACCAGTTCAGCACCAAGGTAGCTTTGCCCATAAGTGTACATTAACTATTGTGTTTTGATTTTATATGTGAATTATAGATAACATTTGTAATGATTTGTTCAACTAGTAATAGCAGCCAGACACATTTTTAAAAGTCAAATGTTATTCAAGAAGTTTCAAAGTAGAAAAATCATATGCCATTATATCCTCCCAGTGCCTGTTAATCCCGAATTACTTTACATATGGACTTCAGTAAACCACATCACTGTTAAAACAATACTTTCCACTCCTTATTCTTGCTTTGACCAGTGTCAACTGGACAGCTTCATTTTATTTGTAGTGTATTACTGAAAGTGAAGCAGTCTCCCTCCTGCCAAATGCTTTTCTATCGTGCTAGTCAAAATTGTCTAGCTGAATGTCTTCTCATCACAGGAAAATCAATGCAGCATATAATCCCACCAAATATAAACTCGTAAACCTAGCCCTGGCTTCTATAAATTAGGATTTAAGGAGGTAAAATGTCCTGATAATCTTCTGGTATTAGGCATGAATATTTTAATCTAGTTTTTATTCCTCCCAGTTAGTTTAATCTGCATGTGGCCTGATTAGAGTTGCTTCCCCTACAGATTATGGCCTCTTTATTGCCGCAGCGCTGGGCTGATCATTAGGTCCGATTGAGAGCAACTGTTTGCAGGTGAAGTAATAAGCACACACCGGCAGGAAAGCGCCTTTGCCCAGGATTTGCCTCCAAGCACATTAAACCTCCTCCTCGAGCTCTCCCAGCTCATCCGCAGCATCTGGTACCTAACGGGATTCTGCCTTTGATTCTAAATGCATGAACCTGAAGTTTAGGGGCTGAGCGTTGTGAGGAGATGCAGTTTGGGGCTTGTTTGTTCACTGTCACCCTTCTAGACTCACATTGTCCTCAGAGAGTCACAGGGCTCAGTATTCTTTTGTGTGATTTTTAAGTAGAGTGGGTCAGGATGAAATGAGCCTATTCAAAGGTAAAGTTCCACCCTCATTGCTGCCTTCTGCAAACCTCTAGTCCATTAACCTTTGCTTCCCTCTAAATGGAGAGTTATTACAAGAAAGTCAGTTCTAAGAGTTTGGTTCTGGATTTTCATAAAAATGTTAAATAATTTGGAGGCTGTGGGTATAAAACAACAGTATAGAGGCAAGGTTCTCACAACACTGAGAACCATGTTAGTCAACACTTTGCACAAAATTAGACAGAGCTATGTTAATAAAATTAACAATATTAAATTGAATAATTCCCTCTCTTCCTTTGTATATTTTTGCTTTAATTTAATTTAATTGCCTAAAGTTAGTTGCTTAAAGAGATGCAGCATGATGTTTGTGCACATTCTTATTGTTAGAGCTAAATTATTTTTAATTTGGAGAAGAGGGGGAAAAAAGCCACATCAGCAAGAGTAAATGCCAAAATATAAAAGTAACACATTCATCCTTACGGGTAATATAGTAGAACATTGGAAACTTGGAGGTTGCCAGACACATAGCTAACATTAGGGCTAATTTTGAAAATCTAGCGTGCAGTCAATTTTACTGATGCCTGGGGACATACAAGGTAGAAGCTGACAAGAGAACTAATTTTGTTTGGGTTATTTACTGCTATGCATCATCCACGGGTTCCCGCCTGACACACAGCTATATGAAGGGGATATTATCACACACTAAAAATTTATGTTGACATGCGATATTTGTTCAATATGTCAGCAGTATTACTTTCATAATCAAAAGAGTAAGAAAAAGAAAAAAGAAAAGCACTTTATGCTCATATAGATATATCTTTTTAATAACAGTCTATAAGGTTAATATAGTTTACCTTTGAGAGTATACAATGAAAACAAGCAGGGTTAGGAGGGGAAATGACAGAAAGCATCAACCCGAGCTGTTTGTTTGCCATTACCTACACGAGCCATGTCAGCTCTCTGGCCCGCGTCTGATAGCTATTTGTTGTACAGAGAGCACAGCATAAAAAAAATATCAAACTCTTAATACTATTGTGTGCCCATAACCATCTGTCACTGCTAGCCTGGAGATGAGAGGAAGATTAGGAGGAATAAACACTGAGCCGCCGAGCATTGGTAAAGCCTTCGGGCAAAAAACTCTTGTGGGGACATCAAAGACATTCTAATTCCGAGGCAGTCAAGGATTACAGTGTGTAACCTGTGCTGACAACAGATAAATGACTGGCAATATTGTGCCAGAGCTGTTGGGTCCTGCATGGAGTACTGATGATGATGATGATGATGTTATCTTGCAGAATGGACTCTGCTGGGATAATTTTATGATAAAACACTTTTTTCAAATGCCACTGGGTCTAGGCAGACATTTACTAGCTACAGGGGTAGCAATCAGTTTCTTCAAAATTTACTGTTCTAAGCCCATTAGAGTTCCGGCACAGCAAGACTCTTCAGTGCAAAGCTAAAATGCCTATGTTTTCTTTAGGAGAATATATGCAAATGTTGGGAGCTGAACTCCTACCCTTTAGTGGTAGGTGCTTTATCATCTGATTTATGTAAATTTGCTCATAAAAATCAGTTTATTTTTAATTGGTGAATATGAATTAGAAAATTAAGACTCTGGTTCAGCATTCTTCCCCAGCTTCAAGCACGCATTCATTTAGACTTCCAATTGTATGGCTGGAAAGCCCATCGCTGACCTAGCACTAGGAATTGTGTTCTCAGGGAAAGAAAGGTTTCACTGGAAATCAGTGGGGCTGCCTGGGTCTCTTACAGTCCTGTTGGTTCACAGCTCCACGCTTTGGCTCACTGTGCCCTGGTCTACATCTGAGCCACTTTAACTCATGAGTGGCTATGGAAACTCTGTTGTCGGTTCATTTTTGTCTTGGTCATGCCCGTTCTCTAGAAGAGGATGGAGAGGGGAAATAGCAGCAGTGCTGTCTCCCTCTTCCTCCTCCTCATCACGAGAACTATCTCGTGAAATCCTGCAGTTGTAGTAGCTCCCATGATGGGATCATGAAAGGCTCAAACACTGTGTTAAACCTCCAACACATCCTGTACTGAGTCCACTAGATGTTGAGCCTACTTTGTAAAATATGTATCAAAATTCAGTGGCATTTTCTAGAAGAGACATTCTGGCTTTTTATCTGTGTTAAAATGTCTGTGTGAGAACAGACCCTTAAATGTAAGCTTTGCCCCTCTCTGGTCTTTCTGAATCTGAGATTGTGAGGACTGTAGTGTACAACCTATGCTGACAGTAGATAAATAACTGACGGTATTTTAGCAGACTTTCTGGGGTTTCTGCAGAGGAATTTGTTTTCTCCTTTCTACCCAGTCCTTAATGTTTTGTTATAAACATCTGCAGCACGACACAGCTAATAGAAATGACTTAGAGAAGGGCCTATGAAAAATGCTGCTTCTGGCAATGCTTGTTTTTTTAAAGCTGTTTCTTTCCAAAAAGTCCAGCATTGCACCACCTTCCAAGCTTTCTGTAAAGGTTTCTATATCATAGTGGCCACAAAGGCACACTGCTAGATGGAGAGTCAAAACACGGGTAGAACATAGTAAAAGCTCACACTTGTCCAGGCCCTGTTCCCCCACAAACACTCTTAAAAATGAGTGGGCCAGTCAGATGGGCCAGAGGCCGAAAGCATGAGGAAGCCTGAGGACCTGAGTTCTAACCCCAAGCCCACGAAAATGTGGAAGGAGAGAACCAGTCCCACAGGGCTGTCCCCTGCCCTCCACCGCACTCACACATATCCTCATGGGAGTAACAAAGGGTTACAAAAGGAGTGAGGCACAAAAGGGCTTTTGTTTAGATTATACCTATGAGTATTTCCTGTTTCAGACATTAAAACTGAGTGCACTCTGTAAATCACATGGTCCTCCTTCTCCTCTTTGGTGTGTCTGTCTGTCTGTTTGTTTGAGACAAGGTCTCATCTCACTATGTTGCTCTGGCTGTCCCTGAACTCACCATGTAGAAGAGTCTGGCCTCTGCCTCCTGCTAGGATTACAGGTATGTGCCACTGTGCCCAGTTCACATTGTCATTTTAAATAACAAGAATATAATAATAAGCACATGGTAACAAATTATGTTCTGTAAAAAATATAGTTTCCAAAATAAACTAATTTATATTAATTTACTACATCTTTATACCTATTGCAATGTGAAGCTTAGGTGGAAGACTATGAAGAAAATCCTGCTTCATAGAGAGATAGCACTTTAAAAGGAGTATTGCAGGAACTATTATGCATATATAGATGTTCTTCTTTGATGTTATATCAGAACTTAACAAAGGGGCTTTGTTAAAGGTTAGTTGCACTTTGGAATCGTGGAATCTGGAGCCACCACAATGCATTATCCATGGTCTGTTCCTTGCAGATTGAATAGATTTTCTAAGCATCATGTGTAGGTCTCAAGGAAAACAGAGCCTCACCACATAGTGCATGTTTGGTGCCCATTTACATGATTCAACATGTGAATTTGAGACATCACTATGAAACTCATAAGAAACATGCTTGAGTCTTAGAAAGCTGTTAAGCTCGTGGTATAGATACAATTTCACCAAAATTCTAATGGTCAGTTAAACACTTGAGTTTATGATGAAAACATATGTATCAGTTATCTTCCTTAAAGTGAGCTTCACATAGTTCATATTTGAAAATACCCAAGTATGTCTATTGAGCAGTAGTATGTCTATTGAGGTAAACTCTGTTTCTTAAATCAGCTGTTTTATCTCAGAAAGCAAGCATTCGTACAAATACTCATTCTAAAGATAATCATTATGCCTTAATTTTCATGAAAGTTCTTTAATATACATTTCTTATTGAATCACAGAAAATATTAAAGATATCTACTGTATCCCCAACTACATTCTTTTTTTTTGAGACAGGATTTCTCTGTGTAGCCCTGGCTGTACTGGAACTCACTTTGTAGACCTCCTGCCTTTCCCTCCAGAGTGCCGGGATTAAAGGCATGCGCCACCATGCCCAACCCCAACCACCTTCTTAAATGGAAAAGAAAAAGTTCTTTTTCTTTCTTTTGCTGTCAAGGTAGATGGGGAAACCTAGGATGTCACTAGTTGAGTGTGTCCCCCTTGCCTTGTTCTGTGCTCAGGCACAGTCTTCCCACAGCCATATTTGTCTCATAAAAGTGTGTGTCACTAAGTAAAAAGGTCACATTATATCTTAGGATATAATATCTTGATCTTAAAAACTCCTTGAAAGGGAATTAAGTGGTCAGGCATTCACAAACTACCACAGCAGACCACTGTGTAGTCATCAGCACTAGCCTTAGAATTGCTTATTTTTTCAGTCTTGTGGACTAAATTATCTGTCCTGGAACGTTAAGATATTGTATCATATTCATTGTGTTCTAATTACAATTTTTGTTTTAGTAGATGACAGCAAACATATCTTTGTCACGTAAAAGAAAACTCAGACAAAACAGAACTTACCTCATGATGAGATAAGTAGTTAGGAAACCATAGTCTAAAAGGCTGTGATCGACCGCCTGAGTGACCCGGAAGTAGGTGTTTTCTGGTTGAGAAAGATAAAAGTGAGTTGGGTGTGTTGAAGAGTTTGAAATTATTGGAATGGTTACAGTTAAACCTTTTCCTGATTGGTCCAATGGGATGCAGATAAGGGCTCTTGGTGTCAAACCTGACCTCACAAGTCCACCCCCAGAGTCCACATGGTAAAAAGAATGAGCTAACTCCCCCAAGTTACCTTCTGACCACTTGCACTGTGGCTTGTTAATTAACACACACACACACACACACACACATGCACACAAACTCACATAAAAATACTAAATGTAAACTATTTTTAAAGTTTCCCATTACCTCTTTATGAGAACTGTGGAAGAATTGTCAGTCAGAGCTTTTCACTTTAAGTAGATAGAATTCTCATTGTCTGGCTGGCAATTGCAGCTCTTTCCGTAAAGTAGTGATCAGTTAATTTGTGCAAAGTTAGTTACAATTAAGGGTATGAATTTAGAGAGGACAAAACTTAGTCATCAGGATTTGGAATGTATCTAGGTGACTAGTTGAGTGAGCATGAACCCTATCTAACACTGAAAGGATTGACATCCGTACCTTTGGAGGCTTTGGTGACCCTTAACAAAAATAATTGATGCAAAATAGATACCTGTGCATTAATACTTGGTAGTAAAATAAATTACTTTGTTTTATTTCTTGACTCTAAAGTTTAGAGCACAGCTTTAAAAACCAAGCTGATACCTACCTCTGAAATGTATGTTAGATAGTTGGATGAGGGCTTGTCTTGGTTTCTCTGCCAAAACAACTAGGAAGTGGAGTTTCTCCCGTACTAGCTTTAGAGAATTTTTGCATGTCGGTGCAGGTGCCCTGAGTTCCATACATAAGAACAGGGAGCCACAGGCATTCTGTGTTCAATTTCAGTGTTAAATGTAAATCTCATTCCAAAAGAAAAATGGCCCTCACAGAGTACTAATTCTGGGGACAGTGGTCATGTGGATGGCCACATGTCCTCCAGCCTCCTAGTGCACTTGGCTCCAGCCTCCTTGGATTTGAGAGGAAACTGCTTTCTTCCAATCTTCAGCCATTCTCAAAACTCAGTGACTTCAACTACTTTTGTATTTATCTCTCAGTTAGCCAATCAAAGAGCACCTGAATAAGGTTATGTTTGATTATAGCCATTCTCAAATCAGTACATTTTTCAGGTGTATTTTTTTCCTAGAGTTTTGTTTGTTTGTTTTTGGCGGGGGGGGGGGAGGGAAATTTTGTTTATTTGTTTGACCTATCCATAAAGAATTTCAAATATGCACCATTAAAAAAAAAGTCTTTCAAGAATTTGTATTAGAATTGGAAAAGGCACAAATACTAACCTAAAATTTTGATGTAGTATGCCACCTAATAATTTGGCACTGTTAGGCAATTCTATAGTGTTCTTTTACATATGGGATTGCATAAGTAGTAGGGAATAGTACAAAAATAAATAGCCAAATAATAAGCCCTACCCAATCCCCATGTATAATCCCTATTACCTACTCACAGTCTTTTTCCTGACTATTTCCCAGACTACAGAATACATGAGCAAAGTTGATGTAATTCAAGCTTGTCTGCTTCTTGGTGTAAGTTTGACCTTTTGCATGTGATGTCAGCATAAACAACTTGTATCTGTCATTATCTTGGTGACTAACATTAGTTAGTCTTCTAGACTAACATTAACTAAAGTTCCCATTACCCTTTTTTTGCTTAATGTGGAAAAAAAAAAAAACTGTCTACACTTCACAAACCTACAGTTAACTGTGAAGAAGTTTGAATCCGATATGATTATAACAGGCACATAACCACTGAAGACTCATGTCTCCTTTTGCCTCTTCCTGTTCTCCTGCTGACCATATACTTTAATTATCATTACAAGTGAGTTAGCAAGTAGGGCTCACTGGTATGTATGGGCATGTAGGTGGATGGATGCATAGCTGAGTGGACTTGCCTCTACAGGTGTCTGCCCTGATTTCAGTTCTAGTGATCTATGAATTGCCCTGACTGTGAGGTGTTTCCATGTACTGTGTGCTTTGTGCGGTTCTGTATACTATACAGGCATGGAAGAGAACTTCATACTTCCTACATTGCACCTTGTCACTTGCATCATGTTTTAAATGGTGCCATTTGTAAATGCCAAAGCCTGCTAGGATAGAGACACAGACTTTAGAATGGATATGAGGTTGTTTCAGAGTGAATGATATGTATAAGAGAACTCAGTGATTTCATAGTGATGAGGACCAGTTAGAGTCACTAGTTGCTGGTCAGCTCTCTCCTGCTCAAGCAGTCAGGAAGAACGACTGCAAACATAAGTGGAATCAGCATCTCAGAGCACAGGTGGAGGCAGCTGTGTGATCAGCATTGCTTTCAGAAGGCCTCTGACTTCCTGCTTTGATCTCTTCTTTATAAAATACCATAGAACTTGTAAATAAAAATCCTTCATGAGTATGTTAAAACTGAACAACTCGTGGATGCCAACAAGAGCTTGCTGACAGGAGCCTGTTATAGCTGTCTCCTGAGAGGCTTTGCCAGTGCCTGGCAAATACAGAAGTAAGTGCTCACAGGCATCCGTTAGACAGAGCACAGGTTTCCCAATGAAGGAGCTAGAGAAAGTACCCAAGGAGCTGAAGGGGTTTGCAGCCCCCTAGGAAGAACAACACTATGAACTAACCAGTACCCTTTGGAGCTCCCTGGGACTAAACCACCTACCAAAGAGTACACATGGTGGGACTCATGGCTCTAGCTGCATATGTAGCAGAGGATGGCCTAGTCAGTCATCAGTGGAAGGGGAGGCTCTTGGTCCTGTGAAGGTTCTATGCCCCAGTATAGGGAACTGGCAGAGCCAGGAAGAGGGAGGGAGGGAGTGGGTTGATGGGGGTGGTGGGGGGTGGAGGGAAAACTAGGAAAGGGGATAACATTTGAAATGTAAATAAAGAAAATATCTAATCAAAAACACTGAACAACTCATTGTATCAGAGAGATGATAGCATTTGGGGGGAAAGTCTTGAAGTGGTTGAAAACCAAAGTAATTTCTCAGTTGTCATTGAAAAAAATAATCTGGAAGGAAGATTGCTGTAGAATAACTTCCACCTGCTTCTTCACCATTACCCAGCTGCTATTACTAGACACATCCACTAAAATCACTTTTTCAACTCTTACTAAAATCCGTAGATTGGAATCCTACGGCTTTTGTAGGTTTTGTAGAGTGGGGCTCAGTGGCCAGTCTCTTTTTTCCTTACTCAGTCATCCCAAAGGTTTCCCAGGTAGACTACTAAAAGTTATTTAAGGGTTGACCAGCTTTGTATTGTCTTTGTTGACAGTGCAACTAATTAGCTATTTCAATGATATTCATTTTAGCATCATTTGTTGGTTAAACAAAAGAAGAACATTCACACAAAGAGGCAGATGTGAGAGAGTTGTGCCTCGCAGAGTCCATCCCTTGTTGAAGGAAATGGTGTGTCACAATCTTCTTCAAAAGCATGTCTTTCTTTGCTGTCCTTTCTCATTAATTTAGATATGTTTCTAAGATGATCCATGATGTTACTTCTAATTATGGTTACATGCAGTTAATTTACTTCCTTTTTTCCTAAGCTTGGTGTGAAAGACAGTTTCCTCCCAATGAGTGCCGAGTGTGCTGGTTATTTAGGAGTGGAGGGGATACTGAGGGAGCTGATCTTCCTGTTGCCCTAGCAACACATTTATTTATCAGGGGTTGAAATGACATGAGTTAATATAGCGCATACCTGCTGATCGGCAAACTCCCCTATTTCAGCTGCAGTTGACAATTAAGTCCTGGACAGCTACAGCCAGGGGTTAATGTTCCTCATTAGGAGAACTGGGTCATTACTGGGAAATCAAGGCACTTAAGGCAGCATGGGTAAAATACAAAATTCAGCATCTAGAAGAGTGAGGCTCTTTTATGTTAATTAACCTTATTTTCCTAGGTTTAAAAAAATCTTAGATGAGCATGTCACTGGATCAATTAATTGAAAAAGCTAGGATACTTTACTCTGAGTTGCCTTCATTTCTTTGCAAGGATTTCATTATTTTATGGAAAATTCTTATGTCTATATGATGAGTAAAAAGGGTATTAAAATTAAGAAGGGAATCATCATGGAAATCAGTTTTACCACAAGGGAGTGAGCAAATAAAAGCCTTGGCAATGAAAATAAATAAGCTTTGCTAATACCTCACCTAAGGAGCAGCGTGTAAGCCTGTAGGACCCAGGGTGTTTACAGGGTCTCTTCTCTTCTTTATTAAGCAGTTACAGAGTTATTTGACCTTCAGAAACAGAAACTTGGGGAGAGTGATTTTGGTGATTTGAAACATTCTTCTCGCAGAAGACTGAGTAGCAGTTAAATGGCAACATTTAAGTTCATAATACACTTTTTAAAAATACCAGCAAAATTAGATGTACTGGTTGAAAGTTTTTTTATCAAACTGTTTGGGTGGTTATTTTTTTACTTGATATGTTCATAAATAATGTATCAAGATTCTTCTTAAAGCTTTCTTTTCTTATTGTTGTTTCTTTATGTTGAAAGTGGGATATTTAGAGTAGAAAAAGATTAAATGTACCAAGTCCTGTTCCCTCTTCATTATTGGCCTGGCTTCACTGAAGCCTCCACTTGCCTCCTGGGACTTAATGAACACACACAAAAGCAAAGGGACCGCTCTAGTCTTGGTCTCCAGAGTATTTCAACTCTAACCCAAAATTATATGCTATAAACTCCTTTTAAGGTAAAAATCATTGATTGAGCCTTACAGACTTGATGTAGAATTCTTCCTATGCTCCCTTACCTGAGATTCAGTGACTACTATGTATCTTGGGATTATTTTTTGACTGCCAGAAGTCATTTTCCTCTCATAGTGAAGACTTGAGATACTTCCTTAGGGAACAGTCCCATCACCCCTTCCGGGTGCTGCATACACTGTCACACATCCTTGGATTGGCATGCAGTATCAGTATCATATACATTGTTGCTTGGCTTGAGGTCGCCATACCATGGTGACTCTACACCTGCCACAGTAGCGGAGTGGCACCCTGACTGCTGCTGCTTTTGAAACAGTGTACTCTTGAGACTGGCTGTATGCTTCAGCTGGGCCCAGTCAGTGATTTCAGCAAGAACACCCCCAGGAAGTGGAGTCCTACAGTAAGAGCACAAGACAAAGACTGTAGATGTTCCCTAAATTACTTTCTCTTTTTCTTGAGAAGACTATTGGACCACATTTTCTAGCCTCTATTTGTGGTAACTGCCTCACTTAATCTTAGCATTTACTCAGGATGGTGGAGCCACTTCCAAGCTTGAACAATATGCCCCTCTTCCTTTCCATCTAGACATAGATGTCACTTGATGATGATAGTGTCTCCCTAGTTCTGGAACATTAGATAATGCTGTACAGCAAAACCTCTTGTCAAATGTCTACCAGCCTGGTATTACAAACAAGGATTTTATGCATGCTCAGCCCATGTAACCTGTGAACCTGCCTCAGGTGGTCTCACTAGCAATAATAGTGAACAGAAGAAGCCAGGATACACTCCAAATATTTTGGCTATAGCTGGCAAATGAAGATGCTATTTAGTGAGCTGGGAAACATACTAAGTTATAAATATGTTCTTGACCTGCAATTGGATATTTCTAACAGGAAGTTGATAGCTAAGTGTTATTCAGATGACAAACAAGGGCTGAAGATGGCAATCTCAGAATTATCTGCAAGATATGTACAACTTCTTTAAAGAATTTTTAATATGCTAGATTTTAAATTTAAATTTTAGCTTCCTGATTGTAAACATTGAATTTATCCTAAGTCTAAGAATATCAATTTTGCTCTCCAATAGTTTTGACAGAGTCTTAGCCCTAGTTGTGATTATCATTAGCATCATGTCCGAAGACAGGCTACCCACTCTCTAGTGACAGTTCCTTCTTTAGAGGAAAGGGATAATGTAGCCTGTGTTATGGGATTAAAGATGATATATGAAAATGAGCTAGCATACGCAATTCCTGGACAAGAAAAATTCCTAATAAACCAGCATTGGCTATTTTTATTAGTGAATTAAGCCAAACACTTCATTAGTTGACACGGGACTGTTGATCTCGCCTACTATCTTCTATTGGTTAAAATCCATTTTTCTTAACTCTTTTAGAAAAAGAAAAAGAATGATACAGCTAAATAAAGTCATCTTTTTTTTGTCTCCATTTTCAGCCTACCAAAACAAGTACATATTGTGCAGAAAAAATGGAATTAAACTACAGAACAAACACTTCTAAGTGGCTGCCTTGTAAATGAAGTCTATAAAAGGCTACCAAATGTCGCTTCTCATTGTATGACTGTTAGAGTATTACTAAACCTAGATAGAAGGGGATTTTTTGTTGTTGTTGTTGTTATTGTTCATTTGTTTTTGGGTTGTTTTTGAACCTTTTACATCAAGCACTCATGCTGTAAATATCACAAATTATTTCCATTTTTAGCAAGATGGATACCATAAGCTTTTGAGTGATAATGATGGTGCCTAGATATCAAGAGAATAAATCACATGATTTAAAGATGGCCTGGTGGCCTGAAGACATTATCTAAAGACACCCACAGCCAGTACTTCAAGGAACTCTCATTTAAGCCAAGTTAGAATAAACATTTAAAAACGTGTTGACTGGAATGTAAGAAAAGGATGGAAATGTGTACTGGCTAGTTTTATGTCAACTTGATACAAGCTAGAGTCATCAGAGACCCTAAGTTGAGGAAATGCCTCCATGAGATCCAGCTGTGAGGCATTTTCTCAGTGATCATCTGGGAAGAGCCAAGCCATTATGGGTGACGCCATGCCCAGACTAGTGGGCCCGGGTTCTATAAGAAAGCAGCACCCCTCCATGACCTTTGCCATAGCTCCTGTCTGAAGGTTCCTGCCCTATTTGAATTCTTATCCTGACTTCCTTCAGTGATGAACTGCATCATGGAAGCATAAGCTGAATAAACCCTTTTCTCCCCAAGTTACTTTGGTCATGGGATCTCATCATAGCAATGGATCACTGACTAAGGCAGGATGTATAGTCTATACTGTGGTGGGAATGTAAACTAGTACAGCCATTATGGAAATCAGAATAAAATTCCTCACAAAATTTAAAATTGATTATGTGATCCAACAATCCCATTATTGTGAATCCAAAGAAAATCAAATCAGTCTATTTATGGTAGCTAAGATAGGGAATCAACCAGACTGATGGATAAAGAAAATGGGGTATTCATACACCATAGATACTATTTAGCAAATAAAAATAGAATAGATCCTGACATTTGTGATAAAGTGGATGAACATGAAGGACAATATATTAAGGGAAGTAAGCCGCAAACAGAAAACTGTACCTCAGCATTCATTCACATGTAGATTGTAAAGCAATGGTGGGCTCTAAACATGCAAACATATGTTAAAATGTACCTGGGACCTTTGAGAGCACTTCCAGAGGATTAATAATGGAGAACCACCCCAAATATGTCAGCGCCATCCCATAATCTAAGGGTCTGGTCTGGACCCAAAA
This sequence comes from Mus pahari, assembly GCF_900095145.1. Classification (NCBI taxonomy): domain Eukaryota; kingdom Metazoa; phylum Chordata; class Mammalia; order Rodentia; family Muridae; genus Mus; species Mus pahari. The sequence goes on along the minus strand of NC_034592.1, from coordinate 31,634,954 downwards.
GAAAGGAGACCCGCCTTCTCTCTTGCTGTTCCTTGCTGCCCTGAGGTGAGCAGCTTGCTCTACCAGTCAGGAGATCTACATTACCTCAAGCTAAAAGACAGACAAAACAAACCATCCCTCACTTACATTGTTCATGTCTGATATATGTCATAGCACCTTACATCTGATTGATGTATCTTTGAAACACAGAATGGACTGGTCGATAGCAGAGGGGCTTGCAGTCCAGGCAGTCTACCACACAGCAAGATTACAAGTTAGGATGCATGCTTGCTAAGGTCAGTGTGGACATTACATACTCTTAGCACAGTAGCTATGAGGTATTGCATCTGCTTATTGGACAGCATTTTAGAATGTCTGTGTGTTTTACAAGGCAAGGAAAGCATGCAGTTCTGGCTGTCAGCTGAAAACTAATTAACAATACACAAAATTCAGGTGGAAAAGAGAAACTAGCAATGTATAATTTTAACAGTAAGAATGAAGTTTAGACATATAACCTGGTAAATGCATTTCCAGCCATACTTGTTATTTTCACTTGCACATTGCTTTTTTAAAAATTGGTACTAATAAATGCTTTCATGTATGACATGGTATGAATATGTTCCATGACTGTGATAGCAAAGTCAAAGGCTTGGTGCCCAGTGGGCAGCCAGTGTTGGAGGTACTGAGGAGCCCTAACAGGCTCAGCCTAGTGGGAGGTCCTTAGGTTGGTCCTCATTGCAGTGAAAGGGAATTATAAGACCTCAGGCCTAGAAGCTCTTCTTCCTGCCTCGTATATAAATGGTTTCACTACCCAGGTCTTACCACTGCTACCCAGTCAGTGGCCCAAACATGAGAGCCCAGAACTCTAAGCTGAATTACTCCTTTCTTCCCTTAAAATTCATTGCCTCTGGTATTTTGTTGTAGTAACAAGAAGCTAGTATTATAATAGGATATAATTTACCTAGTTCATATATACAATCCAATGACATTTTTGTAGATTGAGAGTTCCCGGGTCATAACATGGATTGTATTTTAGAATATTTCATCAGCTCAGAATATATCATAATGCTACATACTTTACCTGTTCCTAGAAAGTCATCCTTGCATCCCATAGGCAGTGGTGCTGATGCTGGTGCTGGTGCTGGTGGTGTTTTTGGTTATTTCAAGACAGGGGTTTCTCTGTGTAGCCCTGGCTGTCCTGGAGCTCTCTCTGTAGACCAGGCTGGCCTGAAACTCACAGAGATCCACCTGCCTCTGCCTCCAAGTGCTTGGATTAAACACTACACCACCACTACCTGGTTTCCCTGGACCTTCTTAAGAGTTGTTTCCACTGAGTCACTGTTGGTAACAAACTCATTTCTAAGTATTTTTTTTCTCTATTGTTAGGGAAATTTTGCCAACTGTAATGTTCTAAGATAAGCCTACATCTTCTCAGATGTTTACAGGTTAATTCTGAATCTCCCTCTGAAGGCACTTGGAAGATTTTGTCTCTTTGTTATTCACCTTTACTGGGATACATCTAGGAGCCTTCCTTTCTCCTGGCCTCCCTTCCTCCCTGACTCCATCCATCCTCCCTTCCTGTCTCACATGAAATTCTTCAGACATTTTAAGTCATGGGGATTTTGTCTGTATCGTTTGTGGAAGTCATTTACATTGCATCTTCAGTAACCACCTCTCCCTCATTCTGTCTTCTCTCCTGAAAGACCCTGGACCTTGATCCTTTTCCTACCTCGTGATCCCTAACTTTTCTCATTCACATCCTTGTGTTCTGCCATCTGGTCTTGTTCTCTCAGATTTGCTATTAATTACTCCCTTTGACTAATTTCAGTTATTATTTTATTTGTCCAACTTGCTTTACTTCTGCTATTCAGTCATTTTAAATATTTCTTTATTCTTCATATATTTATTTTATTTTTTCTTCAAACACTGGCCTCATATGCTTTTAAGTTTCATATTTGATAATCCCAATATCTGAAACTTGTGGTTCTGCTGTCATTTTTCCCACTTGGCAGTGATGTGATTTTGATACTTTTCCCTTGTACTTTTTTATTGTAAAGCTTTATCCTTATTATTTTTAATCACATCTGGTGTATATGAGTGTGTGTGTGTGTGTGTGTGTGTGTGTGTGTGTGTGTGTGTGTACGCACACATGTGCCCATGGAGACCAGAGATATGATCTCTTGGAGCTGAAGCACAGACAGTTTTGAGCTTCCTGATGTGAATGAGGACAGAACTTGTGTCCTCTGGAAGAGCAGCAAGTACTCTTAACTGTTGACCTGTCTCTCCAGCCCTACTTGTGATTTTTATATTTAATGATGTGGGATATTCTGATTAGTGCCTGTGTTATATATGGATTTCTCAAAGGAAACACGCATTTGCCTTTGTCAAATGCTAAGATAGCATCTTTCCCTAAGCTGCTTTGCACTGAATTCTCACCTCAGGTTAATTGTTAGTTTGGCCACTCAATGAACTGACACAAGCTAGGAAACTTACGGAGGACTGCTCCATGGAGCTGTGGCTTCCATCCTCATGGCATTGCTGCTATGGATTCACTTCCTTCCATCCTGCTGGTCACAATGAGCAGGTCTTAACATGTGGATGTTTTAAAGACTGTGGGGAATGGAAGGGAGAGCCAGTCCTTGTGACATAAGCCTATAATCCTAGCTAATCAATGAGCTAAGAAGAATGGATGGCACTAGAAAAGATCATATTGAATGAGGTAACCCAGACCCAGAAAGACAAACATCACACATTCTCTTTCATCAGAGGCTCTTAGCCCCAGTCCTTCAGTGACTATGTATCCTGGGGTCACTGTAAAGACCAGGAACGTAAACAAGGTCCATTGCTGGGACCAATACAGAGAGGAATAGCAAGATAGAAGTGATCGGATCAAGGAAATGGGAAAAACAATGGGCCCTAATTAGGAAGGAAGAGGGAGACATATACAGAAAAAGGATGCGGTAAAATAATAGTAAGAAATAAAAACTTCAACAACTATTACTAACTACTTTTTAAAAAATTATAATACACATAAGTCTATGTATAAATATACAAATATAGTTTAAATTAAATTTTCTCATCTGAATTGTCCATGCTGCCTCCAGGAGTCAAAGACCACCCAACAAAAACACTAACACTAAATATGAGAAACTCTGTTTTGAGTTGTTGACCAGGATTGTCCAAGAAACACTAAAAACCTACAAGTGATTACTATTGCCCCTAGTTTTACCCTCCAGTGTGGAACAAACATTCCTGGTGTTCCTCCCATAGGGCTACAAACCCCTTCAGCTTCTTGGGTACTTTCTCAAGCTCCTTCATTAGGGACACTGTAGTCCATCAAATGGATGATGGTGAGCATCCACGTCTGCGTTTGCCAGGCACTGGCAGAGCTCTCAGGAGACAGCTATATCAGGCTCCTGTCAGCAAAATCTTGTTAGCATCTGCAATAGTATCTAGGTTTGGTGGTTGTTTATGGGATGGATACCCAAGTGGGGCAGTCTCAGAATGGTCCTTCCTTCAGTCTCTGCTCTGTACTTTGTCTCTGAAACTCCTTCCATGGGTATTTTGTTGCCCCTTCTAAGAAGGATCGAAGTATCCACATGTTGGTCTTCCTTCTTCTTGCATTTCATGGGTTTTGCAAATTGTAACTTGGGTTCTAAACTTCTGGGCTAATATCCACTTATCAGTGAGTGCATATCATATGTGTTCTTTTGTAATTGGGTTACCTCACTCAGAATGATATCCTCCAGATCCATCCATTTGTCTAAGAATGTCATGAATTCATTGTTTTTAATAGCTGAGTAGTACTCCATTGTGTAAATGTACCACGTCTTCTGTTTCCATTCCTCTGTTGAGAGACATCCCTGACCTCAAGCTGTACTACAGAGCAATTATGTTAAAAACTTCATGGTACTGATACAGCAACAGACAGGTAGATCAATGGAATTGAAGACCCAGAAATGAACCCATACACCTATGATCACTTGATCTTTGACAAAGGAGCTAAAACCATCCAGTGGAAAAAAGACAGCATTTTCAACAAATGGTGCTGGCTCAACTGGCAGTTAGCATGCAGAAGAATGGGAATTGATCTGTTCTTATCTCCTTATACAAAGCTCAAGTCTAAATGGATCAAGCACCTCCACATAAAACAAGAGACCCTGAAACTTAAAGAGGAGAAAGTGGGGAAAATCCTTGAAGATATGGGCACAGGAGAAAAATTCCTTAACAGAACAGCAATGGCTTGTGCTGTAAGATCGAGAATTGACAAATGGGACCTCATAAAATTGTAAAGCTTCTGTAAGGCAAAGGACACTGTCAATAAGACAAAACAGCAATCAACAGATTGAAAAAACATCTTTACCAATCCTAAATCTGATAGGGGCTAATATCCAATATACATTAAGAACTCAAGAAGTTGGACTCCAGAAAACCAAATAACCCTATTAAAAATGGGGTACAGAGCTAAACAAAGAATTCTCAACTGAGGAATACCGAATGGCTGAGAAGCACCTGAAAAAAGTGTTCACCATCCTTAATCATCAGGGAAAGGCAAATCAAAACAACCCTGAGATTCTACTTCACACCAGTCAGAATGGCTAAGATAAATACTCAGGTGACAGCAGATGCTGGTGAGGATGTGGAGGAAGAGGAACACTCCTTCATTGCTGGTGGGATTGCAAGCTGGTATAAACACTCTGGAAATCAATTTTGTGGTTCCTCAGAAAACTGGACATAGTACTACCTGAGGACCCAGAAATACTACTCTTGGGCATATACTCAAAAGATGCTCCAACATATAACAAGGACTCATGTTCCACTATGTTCATAGCAGTCTTATTTATAATATCCAGAAGCTGGAAAGAACCCAAGTGTCACTCAACAGAGGAATGGATACAGAAAATGTGATTAATACTAATATACCCTTCTACATGTGTGTCTTTTTTGCTACCTACTCCAGAGAACCCCAAGGTTATCTCAGTACAAATTAAGTGAAACCCCAAAAGGAGAAGCTAGTCAATACTTCATAGAGGATATGAACAGCATTGAAGAAAGGATTCCCATATGATTCCTACCTCCTGAGTCATTCATTTTGCAAGAAAAAGTAGAGAACTGATCTGAATGTGAACCTGTGTTCAAACTGCAAAGGTTTGGTTTCCCTTTATGATGCTGACCTCAAGATTATGAAATCTCCCCATCCACAAGGGCAAGCTAACTGGTATTGTCATTGTGCTGGTCTTATTATGTTGGTGATATTGTTGTGAGTTTTTGAGTATAGCTATCCTATCACATAGACAAGTCACTATCTAGTAGCAGATGCCCTGGTCCTCTGACCCTCACAATCTTTCTACTGTTCTACTGCAATGCTCCCTACCCCTTAAGGAGTGTCGGAGTTGTATTGTAAATGTGAGGATTAGGCCTGGGTCGGTGGTTGTTTGCATTTTGATTAGTTATGAATTTATGATTGGTCTCCATCTGCTACAAAAAGTAGCTTCTTTGATGAAGAATGAAAGCTACACTTATCTGTAAATACCAGGATAAGTATTTAAAATCCAGTTACAGAACATAGGAGCTTGAGAAAGTGGCAGGAGTAGGTTTTCCTCTAGAATCCATAGCCTCATAAGCTTACAGTATTGGACTACTTAGCATGAATTGCCTCGTGTAGAGCAACCCTAACATCCAGTTAGATGGCTGTTGGTTACTCTGAGGATGGAAGTGCCACCATCACACCTTTAGGAATCCCTTGCCATTCTGGTTGTTAATAAGGTTTGTAGGCTTCACATCTATGTAGAACTGTTGATTACTTTTCTCCCTTGGCTACTTGCATGGCACCTTCAGATACTGTAAAAGCTAGTCTTTAGGCAAAAGACTTCAAGATCATCTTTTCAAGTCCAAAGTATATGGTATCTTCACCAATAGGCTCTTACCTTCAAGTTCTAGGAAGCAACCAGGGGCAACAGCAACAGTCTAGATTGTTCTGAGAGTCTCTAGGCCTCCATGACCAACATCTGGAAGAAAGACTTCCCATGCCTGGTGCTAGGCATTTTGTTAGTCTGTGGTTCTTAGAAGGAGCTTTATCACCCCAAATGGGATGGCTTCAGTCTATATACATACACATACATACATACATACATACATACATACATACATACTTACTTACATACACACATACACTTGCAACATTTTTAAGGAAGGATAAAATGTTTCCAACATCCTTAGTGCTATTCATCCTTCCCTATTTAAAATGCCCAGGTATCTTTCCCTTCTTGTCCTATATTCTACTATCCCTGTCTCTAGGACTCCTTCTCCTCCCATGATCCCTTTCTCCATTCCACTTGGAGAGGAGTGGGCTCTCATTCTCCCCTGTATTCACTTGATCTCATCTCTAAGCAGCCTCGCCAGCTGTTGTGTAGTTTCCCAGGCTTATGTCTTCCCATGGTGTTTGTACATTGTTTTCAGTTCTGCTTACTATCTTGGATAGCTCCGAAGAAGCGAAGGGAAGACATGACAGTCTGCTCCCTTAGCTTCACTTGCAGATTATTATAGAGATTGGTAAGGTGTCACAGAGCCATGGAGAGGCTTTAGAGTGTCTGAATAGTACCCAGAAAGGAATCAGACAGTTAAGTGAAATTTGGCCTTTGGGTTAGTGGTTGATTGCTGATGTGAGGGTAACTGGGCTAATAGTGGTGTGAATGCCTGCACTTGTGGTACCATTTGACAGGATTAGCATACAGTCTTGAGAAGAACATTTTGGTGTGAACTCATGCTTCATACACAAGCACAAGTTTTACTTTAAGTCATATTTGCATTTTCATATTGAAAATAACATTTTGAGTTATTTTCATAAGGGTTAGGACTCTAGTCTGAGTTTAAGACAGAACAGACTGGTACTTTCCATGGATGTTTTCAGTTCTTCCGTGTATTATTATGTATTATTATATATATACATGTATTAATAATCGATTAAAAATACAACAAAGATTTCTCCAGTATGATGATTAGTAAACTTAACTATAAGATCTTTAACTTAACAATTTCTAACTAACAACTGACAAGAAAGTGATGAAGATGATGGTGCTGATAAAAGCAGTAGACATTCCTTATTAAATGTGTTTACTCTTTGCCAGGCACACTGAAGTCTCCCTTCACACATCATCTCCCTGAATGCCCTCAGGAAGCTATGGACTGAGTATTTTAGATACATTGTTGCAGAGAAGAAAATTAAGTTTCAGCTTGTCCTGGAATGCTGCTACTCAGTATCAGAACTAAGACTTTAACTGGCTTTCTTCTGGGCTACAAACTTTAAATCTGATGAAAATGTGCATTTAAGATAATTGGGGACTGGGAAGATGGCTCAGTGGGTAAGAATGCTTGCTTTGCAAGCATGAAGACCTCAGTACCCACATAAAAAGTTAGGTATACCTGAACATGACTATAACCCCAGCATTTTGGTGCAAAGCCAGGTACACCCTGGGTGCTCACAGACCAGTCTGCCTCACTGGAATGAAGACCTTGCAGTTCAGTAAATGACCTTGTCTCAAGGCTATTAGGCAGAGAGTAATAGAGGAGGACACCGGAAGTCCTCCTCTGCGCTTGGCAAGCATGACCATAGGTGTACACACCCACACTCTGCTGCATATGCAGTACACTCACACACAAATTAGATTAAAAATGAATGATGATCATCCATGAATTTATGATTGATTAGCTCTTAATAGCTTCCTCTTTTCTTTGGCGGGGGATTTAAGTCTATCTCTAAAGTAATTATTTTAGTGGTCTGTCATGGCGCTCACCATCTTTCTTTTTTACCTACAGTAGTCAGTGCTAATTGCAAGAGGCCATCTCTTCTGTGAGACCTCCATCAACCAAGAAACAAAGCCGTTTCTTTATACCTGGAAACTGATAAAGGCAATGTAGAGCTCTAGCATTTTGTCCCCATTGGAAGGACTTCTATTTTTTTACTCTTTTTTTTTTTTTTTTTTTTTTGGATATTTTCTTTATTTACATTTCAAATGTTGTCCCCTTTCCCAGCCCCTCCCCCAAATAGCTCCCTATCCCATACCCCCTCCTCCTGCTTCTATGAGAATTTTCGCCCACTCACCCACTCCCACCTTCCCGCCCTGGCATTCCCCTACACTGGGACATCAAGCCTTCACAGGAACAAATGTTAAAAAATATTTTAACATTTTTAGACTGTGTTTTCTCCTGAAATTAAGATTTTTCCCCAAATAACTGAAGATCTTGTTTTTATAATCATTATAAAATGTTCACAGATGAATATGAAAATTTGTTATTAAGAGGTGAAATCAATTTGTCACGAGGCATGTAATAATTCTAAACCAAGTTTAATTGTGTATTTAAAACAAAAACAACAACAACAACAAAACAAGCAAAGCCATGACCCTTCCTGTTGTTTAGTAGACTAGTCTTTCCAAACTATTAAGTATATACACAGGTAGTACTATCAGCCAGGGTTTAGCCACCACTCATCTATTCATTTGAAACTCTGTTTGAAGTGCCTAACACATATATGTTTTATATATGTGGGGATTTCAGACCATTACAGGAGCACTGCATACAGACAAATAGCAGGCAGTATAAAAGGACACATTCATGAAATCATCTGTAGTAAATCCTTGTTAGTGCAGGAGGAAGAGGGGGAGGGAATTTCTCAGGATAAATACAAGAAACAATAAAGTCAAGGTCAGTGGCTGAAGCAGTGGACAAGGATGATGAAGACAACAAAAATGTCTATTCCAGATGTGAGAATTTTAGGCAAGAGATCATAGTGTGAAATGAGGAAAGAGGGTAGAGGGAATGGGAGCCAAAGAAACACATAAATACTTGATGGGCCAACTTGATTTCAACTTAGTAGAATTTAGCCCATAGCCATTTTAGAAAAGAAAAACAAGGTGTGCCATGTTGAAGAGAATGATGTAATGTAGCCATGTTTTGGAAACCGCTTAGAAGAGTAAGTCTCTGAAACTCTGTGTCCTTAGATACAGAGGTAAACATTTACTATAAATTTGGAGATGAGCAAGCAGGCTTTAAATTTCCTGAAAAAGAAAAGATAGCCTAATTATTAATAAACTGACCAGTAAGACTGGTTATCAGTTTTCTTATGGCTTAGAAAATATTGGGTAAGTGATGACATGCTGATTCTAGAGGCAAGATTGATCATTAGTGAAGTATGATGGGTTTTAAGAGGTCTGTGTGTGTGTGCGTGCATGCATGCATGTGTGGGTGCATGCGTGCATGTGTGTTTGTTTGTTTGTTTGTTTTTAAGGATTCTAACTGTTCTTGGGAAAGCCAAATGTAGATTGTACAGAGAATCTGGCGCTAAAAGCACTAAAACACTCTAGGTAGAGAGGGGTAAAAAGATTAGACTTACAGAGAATCAGTCTAGACTTGGAATCATTTCACTCTGCTGTCTTTCTCAATAATGTGCCAACTACTGTGCTAGACAGTGAATGATAATATAATGGTAACATTGCCTTGACCTCTACTCTTAAGGAACTCACAACACAGGAGATATAACCTTACAAGAAAGTAAGTCCCAGAGGTAGACAAGTATGCTACAAGAGACCAGAGTGTCCCAGGTGAAGAGCCCTGCAGCTGCACATTTGTAGAGTAGTAGAAAATTCATAATTTGGGAAAAGTGAACTTTGAGAACTATAATAAATAGGTATCACTTTCATTATTGCTTGGAACATTTAAAAACTAGAAGCAATTTAATGTCAGATTAGAGTTATCAAATGAAAAGTTAAAATATTATATAATGACTTTTAAATATGATATGCTTTATGTGTTAGTGTAGACAGACAGTAAAATGCAACGTGGAGAATAATGGACATTAATCTCATAACATGAAAAGGGTAGATATCAAATTCCTTTATACAAGCATGTTTGAGTATGCAGAGGAAGGGGTCTGAGCTAACTCACTGAACAGCTGCTGATATCAGCAACTCCTATACAGAGGGACCAGGAAAGGGAAGCATGTAGCTCTGAATTATTTCTGTTTTGTTACGAATATGCACTTTTATTGAAATTTTAGATGTTCATACAGATATAAAAATAATAGAATCTTATTCTGTTGGCTCACATGTCTTATCCTCTCATCTTACCCTCTAAGACTTTAAATTCACATGCATTGTTTAGTCTGTTTTCTTCCTCTTGATGCTGGTTAAATTCAGTCAGTCCCTAGATCACTGATTCAAGCTCCTATGGAATGGACCTCTCTCACTATTAAGAGCATACAGTAAGCTTTTAGGTTGGTTGTTTGTTCCTGTCATTGTATATTTTCAGCACCACCATCTCTGTTGAGACTCACTTACATAGAACTATGTATACTGACGTTAAGCCAGGAAGCCAGGGAAAAACAGGAAATCATTTTATTTCTATTCAAGAGGGAAAGAACAATTCTCAAAGACAGTCAAAGAATTTCTTAGATTAGATGCTGGCAGAAATGTCTAACTGGAAGGGACAGACACTGTGGCATTAGCTCTTTGTATTACTATCAGCCATCTGCAAACATATTCCCTGCATGCAATTTAGAGCAAAATAATGTGTAAATTCAAAAGAAAATCTAACTGATTGGTCACTACATTTGAGGAAACATGACAAGACTTAGTAATAAACTGGGGAGACAAAAATGTGATTGTGTAGAGCTTTCCATATCTAAGGAAGTAGCCATGCTTGTGGAAGTAGCCATGCTTGAGATGGAACAGCATGGGACAATGACTGGTGAAGTAATACCCACTAGGCAGGAGGCTGATATAGTTATTGATACTTGTGGCCTACCAGTTTGTTGTAGGATGTTTGTCCTTGAGCTTCTTGACCATATTGTAGAGAAAGCTAACTTGCAAGTCAGACAGCTATACAAAAAGTACTTATGTAACATACAGAAAATAAAAGAAAGTCTGGGAGTAGTCAAAATTCTAGCAGTAGGAACTTCTCAGGTAAATCATTAGAGACCTAATGGGGAAAAATATTGAGGATCGTTCAGTGAGATTGAAGGAGCAGGAAGATGTAACACAGACAAAGATGCTAGACTTTAGTGACAGCACGGAATTTGGAGGTCCTTTCAGTTGGCAAAGGTATCTGATAGAACAACACATAGCAAACCAGAGAGACCTTGAAACTAGGAATCACTTTCATCCAGGAAAAGGGCTCAGAGAAACCCATGTCAACAGAGGTATGCAACTGTCACTTGAGAAAAGCTGACCTGTGAAGAGTCACTTAGGAATAGTGCATTGTGGAAAGACAGGACCTCATTGTAACTGAAAAGACAAACAAGAGTATCAATATGCAAATAGCATGAAACTCTGATATCTGTAAGTTCAATTTTTATTTTTAATTGAATTTCTTTCCAATGGCATATTTCAGTGTGTTAATAGAGTCTCATGTAGCCCAGGACTCTATCTTCCATTTACTAGTCACAAATCAGGGCACTACTCATGTACACTCTACAAACAGCTTTGTGGTCCTTCCCCTGACACTCATTGAGATCGTGCATTGTCGCAGAAGTCTCTTAAGGCCAACTTTTGACAAAACTATCATTGATTCACCAGATGTAATTGTCATCTCAGATGTAATTGGCTAACTGTTGATTAAGCTCACCCTTTCTAGCTCTTTCTAAACTCTGGCTGATTCACTCAGTTTTTCTGGCTAAACTCCTCTTCAGGCTGACTGATTCAATCCGGCTTCTCTTAACTACTCACTGGATCACTCTGCTTGCCCTCTATCTGTCACAGTTTGTTCTAATCTTCTGGCTTCTTCTTATTCTCTGACTTCAACTGCCTCTACACTCAACCAATTGCATTTCTCCCTGGTCCATACCTCTTTGAAGCAATAAACATGAAACAACTTAGAATCTTGAATGCCTTCTGGGTACAAAGTGGAGAGGAGATAAATTGATTAAAATCCTAAAATCAAAGGGCAATGTATTAATAAGTGTTGTCAAGGGTATTTAGAAAGAGTAGTGCTGAACACTGTCAGTAGGAATGCAAGTTAAATTACAGAAATGATGTATAGGGTATCATCTCTAAAAACATACATGCACGTAGCTATATATATATGTGTATATATATATATATCATCAAGCAGGTTGTACTTACATGTTTATGAATATATTTGTAACAACTACTAATGGAAAAAGAGGCAGTGAATTTGCAAGAGAGCAAAGAAGGGTGTATGGGAAGCTTCAGAGGAAGGAAAGGGAAGGGGAAGATATTATAATTATATTCTCAAGCAATAAAAGAAATAATATAAAAGAAAACAATGCCAGGTATGGTAACATACTGTACTCCCTGCCCATGCGAGACTAAAACACGACAATCAGGATTCTGAGGCCAGCCTAGAGTAAACAGTTCAAGACCAGCTATGCAGCGACAAGACCCCTGTCCTAAAATAGAACAGCAAAATTAAAGCAAAAACTCACTTAATCCATTTGCCATACTACTAGTTGACTTTTAAAGGAAAAGAAAAGCAAACAAACAAACAAAAAAACAGTATGTCAGAGGCAAATGTTTGCCCTTCTTTATTACAGCACTATCCATAGCTGTCAGTATGTGGAATTGGCCTATGACTGTCTACTAACACATAAATGTATGAGGAAAATGAAGTACTTGTATACAGTAGAATACTTACTCTTCAGCCAGAAAAAGAATGAAATTCTGTCATTTATATAACATGGCTGAAAATAGAGATCATTCTGTTAAGTGAAATAAAGCAAAAACAAAAGAATGAGTATCTCTTCTGTGTAGTATCAAAACTTGATCGCAGAAACTGTCTGAGATAGTAGTCAACAGAAGCTGGGTTTGTGCTGGCTTTGCAAGAGACCTGCTGGCCCTCGGTGACAAAGCCACTTCTCTGCACTGCCTTTCACTCACTGCCGTTCACTCTCTGAAAGCAAAATGTATTATGACTAGCCTCCAATTACCCATGTGGACGTGCCTTAAAAAATAAAAGGGGGGAAGAGTATTAAAGAAACAGCTATTACTGGAAGATCTACATAGTAAAAAACAGATGAAGTGGGAGTCAGAGAGGGGAGGGAAGGAGAAAAGAGACTTTGAGATTGCCAAAGCAAGAAGGGACAAAAGAAATAAAATGAAGAAATTGGTCAGTATTGAAGATCGCTGGCTAAATCATCCTTAAGCAACAGCTGCGCATACAGAAGGGAAGGCACACTGCTTGTTGACATCAGGCAGAGCAAGTAAAAAAGTATCTTACAAAGCATATCAGACCAGTCAGTGGTGACAGCCAGCTTAGGAGGCAAATAGAAGCTTGTGTTTGAATAAGAAGCACATCACTGAATTTGGAAGTGTGAAATGTTTTGAGGTTTCAGTTAGTTGGTTAATTAGTTGTTTTGTTGACTGATTGATGTTTAATAGAGAGATTGTCTTGTTTTGTTGAAACAGGATCTCAGTATTTAGCCCAGGCCTTCCTCAAACATGAGATTCTCCTGCCTTAGCCTCCCAAGTGCTAAAACTACAGGCTCGTGTCCTGTGAGGTTGAGTTTGTAATGAAATAGAGACAGGTTAAGAAAGCCTCAGGAAGGTAAAGATGTTTGATACTGTCTCATTGGAGAATTGATTATGTATTGCTTGTCCATATTGATTGTCTTCTCCAATGAGTTTGTGCCCCAAAAGTAGCAGAAGCTAAGGAATGCCTGTTGCTTAATGATCTGGGGACTATGGGCAGAAGATACTAGCTTTCTTCCTCCTCTCAGTTTAAGGAGAATCACAAAGTCAAAGACGAAGAAAAGAAAAAGTATGACTAGAGATGGTGTGTAAATTCTGATGTAAGTTTTCTATGTGATCCTTTATGCTGGAATGGCTATGTTTGATGGTTACTTGGTTGAGAAGCTTAAGTAAGATTATGATCACGTGCTTAGTAGGAATGTGGAGCATTTATGGAGCAGCTGACTTTGTGTCACAAATGCTCTGATTGAGTTAAGCTAGATTATGCTACAGTAAGGAACACTTCACTACCTCCTTAGTGTGCATAACTTAGACACAAAAATCTCATCTTACCTTTGAATGCCGATGCATATGGAACTGGTCCCAAGTGACAACCTGAACCTAATTATCTTAACATACAATCTCTGCAAAGTTTACTAAGCTCTCTAGAAGTGCTGTCAGATGTTTACCTGAAGTTGACATGTGTCCGTCAGCTTGTAGTCCATTGACTGGAACTGGTCTTCACCCACTACAAGGGAGTAGCAAGGAATCTGTTTCCCCAGAAAGAGAGCTAGATATCAACAAACACAAATAATATCCCCCATTGCTCAGCTCAGCACTTGGTACACAGTGAACAAAGCAGGCATCGTCTGCCCTCCCCACAGAGCTCTGGATGCAGAGTAGTATATGCTCCTGAGAAGAGCCAGTTTCCCCCAAGCCAGGCAGGAGCTAGATCAAGGAGACTGCTCAATATATACACAGTTATGTGGGAAAATCGGAAATGGTAACAGTATAAGTGACAAGTATGGAGAACTTAGAAATCTTCAATAAATATTTACTGAATGAGTGTTAAGTGAGGAATAAGAAGAAATTTAGCTCTCAGAAACGAAACGGGAAAGGCAACAGAGAGACAGATATAGGAAGAAAAAAACACATGGAAACATTTTATGCTTTTCAAATGTTCTGAATAATATTTGGGAATAAAAGCTGTTCTTGCCATATCTTTTGCTTCCAGGAAGCCTGAAATATTTCCCTGCTGGTCTATTCTGCCATAGTGAGGGTGTGGAAGAATGAATTCCCTAACAGAATGTTTTGTCCTTACCTAGACAGTAGGGTGGATATGATTGGGAATCCTGGGCCCTGGCACATTGACTGAAATGCCTTGTTTGTTAAAGTAAGCTTGCTTGACTGGCATTCGTCAAACTTACAGGCCCATGGGAAAAAATGAAATCAAATAGCTAGTTGCTGAAATGTTCAAGTTAAGTAGAAAGCCCGTGATCACAGAGTTGTGGTAGAATATTAGGAAACATCTTTAAAATATTCAAAACCATTTACACAAACAAAGACTATTTAAAAACAAAATAGCAGACAAGCCAAAACAAACCTGACAGTTTAGAGAGAAACCTTTCAGTTACAGACACTCCCATCTATTTGTCCTGCACTGACAGGTCACAAAATTTGTGCTTCTCTGTGACTCCTTTTACTCAAAAGTACTATTGATTACTTACTACTGATTTTTTTCCATGTCCAGAATCATATATATGCAACATTATTTTTCGTGACTGTTAAGAATTTTATCATATGTATCAAAGTATATTTAATTGTCACCATCTAACATTCCTACAAAGTTGTCATAAGTAATGCTGTTTTAAGTACATCATAGCAGAGTGTCTGTATATATCTTTTTAGGCTGACTTTCATAAACTATGGTTATTGAAGCAAAAGTGGTTCGCACATTAAGGCTTATTGTGACCAATAGCAAATTGCCCTCTATTTCACATTTCCCACCAGAAACATGTAAACACAAATGGGATATAGAGACTTTGGTTTCTTGCTAAAAGTGTGCTTCATCCTGATACCTGATGTGCCTTCATTAAATCCGTCACTGTCCATGCAATACTTTCTGTTGCAACCTCATGTAGGAGAATTTCATATTTAGATTTCCTTGAAAGTGTTTTAGGACTAGTATGTTCTGCTAAATGGGTTCATTAATATCATCCACTGCATGTCCCAGTGGATGTCTAGAGCTCATCCCTTGCGTGACAGAGTAATTGGCTCTGTTGTTCCATCATGGCTCACACCTTGTCTTAGGGTATGATCAGTGTATGTGAAACTCTAAAAGTTCAATGTTACACAATTTCCCATCTCACCAAAAAGAAAATTATTAAAAAAGAAATTCAGGTAAACTGATTGTCTTAGTTAAGGTTTCTATTATTACAGTGACCATGACCAAATACCGTATCCGAAAAGCAATTTGTGGAGGAGTAGGTTTATTTGGCTTACACTACAGTGTTATTGTTCATCATCAAAGGAAGTCAGGATAAGAACACAAACAGGGCAAGAGCTGGTGCAGAAGCATGGAGGTGTGCTGCTTATTGGCTTGCTCCCCATGGTTTTCTCCACCTGCTTTCTCAAGAAAGGAGTTGGCACTACCCACAATGAGCTGGGCCCTCCTCCATTAATCACCAATTAAGAAAATGCCTTTCACCGGGAAGTGGTGGGGCACACCTTTAACCCCAGCACTTGGGAGGCACAGGCAGCCTGGTCTACAGAGTGAGTTCCAGGACAGCCAGGGCTACACAGAGAAACCCTGTCTCAAAGAAAAAAAGAAAGAAAGAAAATGCCTTTCAGGCTGGCCTACATCTTAATCTCATACAATCTCCCTCCTTTCGGATGATTTTAGCTTGTATCCAGCATACTGATTATTTTAAGCTTTGAGCAACATAAATACAATTATTGAGACTATAGCTATAGTATAATCTATGAATGTATAAAATACTGTAAAGCACATATGTTAAAGAATGCTTTAAGAAGTGTTGCTCTTTCCTACCCCCATATTTCAGGAAGCAATTTTGTTCCAGCTCACCTTTCCTACACTCTTGACACCAGAGTAGTGCCTGCATGCAAACAACTGGCCTGCCTCCACCACCTGTTGTCTGGCACTCGGTCTAAAAGGACTGCAGAACAAGACAAGCTGCCCCAAAGCATCACTAGACAGCTTTTCCCCAGCTAGAGAACCCTGCTTGCTGCTCGTGATCTCTAGTAATCGCTTAATCATTTGAGGGGTGTGTGTGTGTGTGTGTGTGTGTGTGTGTGTGTGTGTGCGCGCGCGCGCGCTCATGGAGGGGTTGATTTTTTGCATTTTAGAGGGTGGGGTTTTTGGGTTTTTTTTTTTTTTTTTTTTTGGTATCTGTTTTAAAAAGCACTCAGCACTTAGAATTTTTCACGCCATACTTCACAAAATAATTCCATCTTAGTGTTTAATTCCTGTGAGTCTACTTTTATTGGTACCATCAAGTGTAGAAATGCTAGAAACATCCAAAATCCTCATTGACTGAAAGAAAACAAATAGTTTCCCCTATGTTCTGTAAGAACTTGAGTATAACATTTCCCTATTTATGAGGGGTAACTTTAGTCAGGTAAACTACTTTATGGTCAGCTGTATATTGTGATTTCAACAAAATGAAAGGGGAATCAATCCGATATTTTTTGTGTTCTTATACAAATGACTATTGAACATTAAAGTTTTTTGGCTACCTAGAAAAAAAAAATCTAAAGTATGTGGTAAGTTGTAGTGCATTTACTTTGTTAGAAGCAATAAAAATAAACATTCCTAAATCCTGCTGCTTTAAAAACACTGGAATCTTTTAGGAACTTTACCCAGTTAAGTTTCATCCCACTTAAAAACTATGTGTGTTTTTATGTTACCATGCACATACCACACATACATACAAACACACACACACACACACACACGCCAATATTTAGAATACATAGTATACCCGGGATCATGCACATACCACACATACATACAAACACACACACACACACACACACACACACACACACACACACTCGCATATGCCAAGATTTAGAATGCATAATATACCCAGGATCCATATCCACTTTTCTAGAACCCCAAATGGAGAATTTAGATCTAAGTGGATAGATTTCCCTCCAGTGTTGCTCTCTTAAAACTATATTATATTCCATTGTTTCCATCCCTTTCATCTAAGTATCTCCAAGAGAATCAGACTAGAAAAACATCGTACAGATAAGGTGGCAGTTATTTGATTGATATGGTTGAAGAATACATACAGTATATTCTTTCCTCTCAAGCTGTTTGGAGTCTTTGTTCTTGCCCACAGCAGTAGTATATATGAAAACTATCCAAACACTTCCCCATGGTACATGTATATACCACATCATCTTAAAAAGCAATGAACATTTTGCCTTTGCATCCTTTATTATTTGAAGTAAATCAAACTGAGAGGCACAGCACTTGAAACAAATTGTTTGAGAACTCTAATTTTATAAAATCTTAGAGTTTCATAAGATTATAAATGCTGTTTTAAAATGTTAATTAGAAGATGCGTTTGTTTCGATTCATGATACTGAAAATATTGACTGAATTGTGAATTAACACATTAAGGGGTACAGATGTCATTTTTCATGAGGTTCCCTGAATGATGTAATTTTCATATTTCATATAGCAGTTTAATAATTTTACAGATTTATTTTATATAATTAGTAAATGAGAAATTCAGTTACTGGTATATAACTATCTTCTGTAAAGAAAAATGAAATTTCTTATTTATAAATAAAAAGCAAATATTTTAAAGACATCTGGTCTACATCTGTCTGAATAAGATAATTTAAAACAGTGTAATTAAATCCAAGAAATACTGAAATATTCACACCTTATAATGTTAAAAATTGTATTCCATGTAAATAGGATTTGTTGAAGGATACTTTTCTTTAATTTTAGTGTCTTTTAACCTCTCATTCTGTCATTAGAAAATACTGACAAACTGAACAAGACAAAAACATTTGATTTTTTTTTTCATTCCTATGCTAAATGAAAGTATTTTTTTCTGATTCTTTTACATGTTGACTATCGTTCACTCTGAGTCAATATTTAGTATACATAGAGTCAGACATATCCATCCCTTTTATTGCATTATAATTCTCCACTGAGTTATTGAAAATGAGAGATTACTACATGGGGCTATATTCTCCTTTGTAAATTGTGTGTTCCTGGTCAGCATGATGCTGTTGGGTGCCCGTGGGAGAAAGGCAAACCGTGCTCCCTGCATCCTCTGGATGATGAGCAGGGAGGAATCCTTAGAAGATTGGTTTCTTTTTGTTTAAAAAAAATAAATCTGTGCTAAGTGGAAATTTAACTATTTGGATGAAAAAATGCTATATGGGTTTTTTTTTGTATATGTATACCTTTGTTCACTTATTTAATTCATACAAGAATTGGCAAATTTTGCATTTATACATAATACAAAAAGAAGACAGATTTCTCCTCCAATAAGATCCTTAACATATCTTAGGACTATGTTTGATACTTAGAGCATGTCTATAGATGTTATAGTTCAGAGAGGTAAGAAAAGCTTCTGAACTCAGGGGCTTCCTGCACCAGCAAAAGACCTGATGGGAACTGGCACCATACGGACAATTTTCTGTTTGTTTATTTACAGGGAGCATGACAAAGATCCAGAGACGTTTTTAAAGATATTAATGAATCTAAAGGAATTAAAGTTCAATTTCCATGTTTCTGTCCTTGGAGAAACTTTTACAGACATACCAGGTACCTATTTTGAATTTTCTAATGTGTATGTATTTGTTTGTTTTGTTTTTATGTAAAGACATGAGCACTCCAACTTAAGTATTAATTCTTCTTTGTTAGAATAGTCAAGCTGAGCTCTGTTAACCAAGATTATATGGCGGCATTAAACTCAGATTCAATTACAAAAATACTTAAGTAAGCACTCTTTGATTTAAGTTGAGAATAGTCATCTCTTTTATCAACTATAGTTTATACAATTCTGTAAAGGAAATATATTGCTGTGGGCATCTTAACACTTACAGAAAGTGGAAGTTTATAATTGGATTTACAACCTCTCACCTGGGGTCATTGGTTTGCATCCTGCTCATGCTGGTAGTGGACCAAGTACATTACCATGTGTGAGGTACCCTGCATTAAGCATGTGGGCATCTAATTTAAGGTATGGTTGGGCCTTAGCCCATGTCAGTGTGCTCATTGGTCTATGCCTCTGTATTGAGCTAAAGAGAAGTTAATGTAGAAGCTGCAAGCAGCAAACCCTCTCATTCTTTACACTACACAGTGCCTTTCCAGTCATTTCCTTTACCTTGAACCCTAGCCTGCCATGTTGGGGTCAGTAACATGACAAGCATTCATATTTGCTTGTTAGTGGGTGGGTGGGTGGGTGGTTTGAATAGCCAGCAACAACAAAGATTCAGACCTAATCTGGTTGACAGTTTCTTGCTATAGTGTGGTATGTCACTGAAAGGCTGCCTGCACTGCACTCTCCTTAAGACCATGCTTTCTGAGTATGGCTCAGAGCCAAGAACTGCAGCCAGCCTGTCCTCAGTGGCCTCATCTCATGGCTTGCCTTCTGCCTTCTACAGTGTATACGCCAGACCTTTCTCTGATCCTCTTAGGTAGTAGCAAGCTTCTGTGGACCTCGTCTGCCTGTTGCCCTCCGTCTGCTTCTCTCAGTCTTAGCTCTGAAGCATCTTCATGAAGCTGGCCCATGTTCTAGCACACTATTTTTCTTCATGGTGCTTCAAAGTATTTTTCACCAGTCACTGCATGCACATAATTAGTAGACTTAAGATTGTAAATTACATAAGGCTAGAGGCTGTCACTGTCTTGGTCATTTCTATCACTGGAAACACTGGCCAGTGGAGTACTAGAGGTCAGTAAACACTTACTAAATAAGAAAGCAGAGATATACACACTCCCTCCCAACCAGGAACTTAAAGTTGTGTTAAGGAGAGAGATTTATGTGTAAATACAGAAAATAGAGAAGGAACCAAACTGATGCAGTTATGTATGAGCAATGACACATGGAGCTTAGAGGGTTAACAGTGAAGGAGTATTTTAAGAGCTAACACTATTCTAGGAGCCAGACATTAAAAGATTTATTAAATTGTCCAAAGGCAGGAAAAGCACCCCTAAGCAACCATTTTAGAAACTTCCAATAAGAAGTGCTGTGGTATTGCTAATGGGAGCCGCTCTGAGGGGTTCTGCATGCAAACCCTGGTAAGTTCACACCGCCTTACACAGACAGGGTAGTGCCAAGGCTCAGAGAATGCTGATCACCCAAGTAAATGAGGTATAATGAGGCAGAATCTGTATGAAAGTCTCTGTTGCTGACACCAGAGTGATTCTGCAGCAGTGGCAGAGATTAATGGGGCTATGTGAGAGAGGGAAGCAGAGAAGAATTTGGTGGTTTAGATTGTACAGAAGGAAGGGAAGAAACTTTGCCAACTTTCATAGTTGCAAAGTTTAGTTTGTGTGTACCACCATCGATGCTTGTGGATGGACTGACAGAAGGTAGAGGAAAAGGGTTTAGGCTTAGACCAGCATCACTACAGGGTATGTTTAGTCACCTCTGTGATGCAGGTGACATTTTTACTTAAAAGTAGCTTATTGTTGGGTACTTTAGGATCTCAACTATTCATATCCAACACATTGATGAAGCACTGTAGAATGTTGATATGTGGAACAGTTGTGGGGCCAAGGATTTAGTGTTGAGTAAAATCAGGTACTAAGTTACTGTTCGCTTGGGCTTTTAGTGAACATACCGTTACTGAGCTGTGTAAGAGAGTACAGATGGACAAGACTGTCTCTCCCTACTGGGCAACTAGGATGTAGTACAGAGTACTGTGGAACCTAAAAGAATGTCCTGTCTTCTGTGTACATGTTCCTTACTTCTCCTCCCACCTCGGCCTGCTCTGTGTCTCAGCCACTGGTCCATGAGTCATTTCCAATGGAAATAAACGCTTCATGGCTACCATGCCTCAGCTTGCGTATGAGGGAATCAAAAATACTAAAGGAGTGAACATTGCTTCTGTTGGCTTTCCAGGTTGTATCTTTTGATGGTCATGTAGCCTTTATTCCGCAAGCGTCCTAACAAGCCATTCTGTATAACTCTTGTCCTTCTTGCCATTCCCCTGGTTTCTTTAACAAATACTTGTGTGGTGGCTACTACATCCCAGTCTTTTCACATCCATGTAACATTCCATGGGTTAGAAAGCCAGGAAAGACGAGTTTATATGCTATAGGAACATTAGGTGGTTTTTCTCCAACTTGATTTTGTACCAGCTGGATCCTGAACACTTGTAATCCCAGTACTCAGATGGTTGAGAGAAGAGGATTTCAAATTCTAAATCAGCCTGGACTACACAGGGAGACCATACATATCTCCAAACTCCCATCCCTTTATCTGTCCACAACGCACATAGGAGAAAGTGACAGTGCTGAACACACTTGTGCCAACAAGATACTATTATCAATATTAAAGTTCTCTTGAGAATTTTAAGACTAAAGTATGATTTTGTGTGGTTTCATTACTGTTGGTTATTTTCAAGCAAGAAATCATTTTATAAAAATCATTTTCTTGGGAAGTGTCACCAAATTAAGAAGGTTCATTATGTTTTATAGCCCTGTGACTCATAATTTTTTGTGTTCTTTTTTGTTTGTTTTTGTTTCATCTTGACAAAAGAGGAAAAAGCAGGAATGTAGTTGGTGACTTATGCAATCCTCCCTACGTACACTGGGCAAGCGAAGGCACGGGAATGGCCAGGCCAGGAGAAGAGCATTGCTACAATTGTGAACACGCCTGTTTTAAGTACCTCCTTTGTACTAGGCACTGCAAGTCATGCAGGATGATTCAGCATGGTTTGCTGCTTTATTGGTCACTTCCTGGAATACTGCTTTCAATGCTACACTGAACATTTCCTGATCATCCAGCATGTGCCAGGCACTGGTCTCTGCCCCTCCTCCATTGCTTGACTTAGTGTTCACAATAAACCGTGCAAATCAGGCAGCGTTGATTTGGCTATTTATGAAAAAAGTAAGATCACAGAGAAGTTATATTGTAAAAATCCATGACACAAACTTTGTGTAGTCTCCAAGGCCAGTGCTTACTTAGTATGTATGTGTTCTCTGTGGCAACCCAAGGACCTCTCTCCATTTCATAGGAAAAAACAAAACAAAACAAAAAAAAACAGGAGGTATGATTGTAGAAAATTCTGACCACTCCTGTGAATCGGTTCCATAGTCTTTGCTAATCCTTTTGCAAATGGAAAGCTATTTTAAGAAAAAAACTTTGAAATCTATGTCCTAAATAACTTTCCACCCCTTAGATATTAAAGTGTCCTCATTATAAAAATTGTCAAAACAAATATGAAGTAGAAAAATATATCCCACAAGAGAGGTAGGAAAATCAGTGGAATACAATTGAAGACAGAGAAATGAACCCATACACCNATGGTCACTTGATCTTTGACAAAGGAGCTAAAACCATCCAGTGGAAAAAAGAATATTTTCAACAAATGATGCTGGCTCAACTGGCAGTCAGCATGTAGACGAATGCAGATTGATCCATTCTTATCTCCTTGTACAAAGCTCAAGTCCAAGTGGATCAAGGACCTCCACATAAAACCAGATACACAGAAACTAATAGAAGAGAAAGTGAGGAAGAGACTTGAACACATGGGCATAGGGGAAATTTTCCTGAACAGAACACCAATGTCTCGTGCTCTAAGATCAAGAATCAACAAATGGGACCTCATAAAATTGAAAAGCTTCTGTAAGGTAAAGGACACTGTCAGTAGGACAAAACCAACAGATTGGGAAAAGATCTTTACCAATTCTCTATCTGATAGAGTGCTAATATCCAATATGTACAAAGAATTCAAGAAGTTAGACTCCATATAATCAAATAACCCTATTAAAAATGGGGTACGGAGCTAAACAAAGAATTCTCAAGTGAGGAAATTCGAATGGTCAAGAAGCACCTAAAGAAATGTTCAACATCCTTAGTCATCAGGGAAATGCAAATCAAAACAACCCTGAGATTCCACCTCACACCAGTCAGAATGGCTAAGATCAAAAACTCAGGTGACAGCAGCTGCTGGTGAAAATGTGGAGAAAGAAGAACATTCCTCCATTGTTGGCGAGATTGCAAGCTAGTACAAACACTCTAGAAATCAATCTGGCGGTTCCTCAGAAAACTGGGCATAGTACTACCAGAAGATCCAGCAATACCTCTCCTGGGCATATACCCAGAAGATGTTCCAACTGGTAATAAGGACACATGCTCCACTATGTTCATAGCTGCCCTATTTATAATAGCCAGAAGCTGGAAAGAACCCAGATGTCCCTCAACAGAAGAATGGATACAGAAAATGTGGTACATTTACACAATGGAGTACTACTCAGCTATTAANANNNANGANNTNNTNANNTTNNNNGACAAATGGATGGAACTAGGAAATATCATCCTAAGTGAGGCCAATCACAAAAGAACACACATGGTATGCATTCTCTGATAAGTGGGTATTAGCCTCAAAGCTCAGAATACTCAAGATACAATTCACAGACCACCTGAAGCTCAAAAAGAAGGAAAACCGAAGTGTAGGTGCTTCGGTCCTTCTTAGAAGGGGGAACACAATACTCATGGGAGCAAATACAGAGACAAAGTGTGGAGCAGAGACTGAAGGATAGGCCATCCAGAGGTTGCCCCACCAGGGGATCCATCCCATATACAGTCACCAAACACAGACACTATTATGTATGTCAAGAAGTACTTGCTGACAGGAGTCTGATATAGCAATCTCCTAAGAAGCTCTGCCAGAGCCTGTCATATACAAAGGTGATGCTTACAGCTAACCCTTGGACTTAGCATGGGGTTCCCAATGGAGGAGTTAGAGAAAGAACTAAAGGAGCTGAAGGGGTTTTCAACTTCTTAGGAAGAACAACAATATCAACCAACCAGAGCCCCCCAGACACCCCCCCCAGAGCTCCCAGGGACTAAACCATCAACCAAGGAGTACACATGGGGGGACCCATGACTCCAGCCACATATGTAGCAAAGGATGTCCTTGTTGGGCATCAATGGAAGGAGCAGCCCTTGATCCTATGAAGGCTCAATGCCCAGTGTAGGGGAATGCCAGGGTGGAGAGGTGGGAGTGGGTGGGTGGGTAAGGGAACACCCTCATAGAAGCAGGGGAAGGGGGGATAAGATAGGGGGCTTCAGGAGGGCTGGAAAAGGGCATATCATTTGAAATGTAGATAAAGAAAATAATCCAATTAAAAAATACTCAAAAAATATCCCACATAGCATTTGGCATCAATGTTCTCTATGTATTACTCAAATGAAGGAATGGGTCCGTCAATCCAAGTTTCAGTATCTTTATCGGGTTTATAGAAATGTACTTTGAAACAAAATCCTAAAGAATTAAGGGATGAAAAAAGTTGTCTTTTCAGTATACAATAATACCAAGTAGAACAAATTCTAAGTGATTTTGTATTATGTTTTCTGTTTCAACAGAAGTGACCTTGATTCAATGTAAGTTTTAACGTTCTTCTCAACTCTCAGCTCTTAAATTTGAATAATCTAGGCTACCCTAAGGAACATAAAACCTTAAAATTGAGTGGCTTATAACACAAAATGGATTTCTTGTTGAAACCATATATTTATGCAGATGCGTGTAGTGCGCTGCTCATGTCATTCAGTGAGGACTCTAGCTGATAAAAAGACAATAACTGTCATCCTAAGCATTACCAGTTACTTGAAGAATTAGCAAACTCACTCTCCATGTGTAAAACTAACTCTTCTTTGATGTAATTGTCATGGATACTTACAGCTGAATAAGGTCACCTTTCCTAGCTCTTTCTGATCTCTGGATGGCTGGTTCAACTCAGCTGTTCTGGCTGAAACACCTCTCTAAGCTGGTGGATTCAATCTGGCTTCTCTGGGCTTCTCACTGAATTGCTCTGCTTGGCCTCAAAGTAACTCTGGCAATCTGTTCTAATCTTCTGTCTCCCTTTTATTCTCTGGTTTCAACAGCCTCATGAGCTGCATAAACTCACTAACTCAGCTGCCACAACTGCCAAGGGAACTCTACTGTACTGACACTGCAATGAGTGTCACCCTCTCTCCCTGTGCTGCTCATATAGTGTCTCTTTCCTGTTCTGTTCTGGTTGGGCATATCCTATCTCTGATTCATTCTGTCTAATTTTTCTCTCATTCACTTCATCTATCAGTTAGATGTCACTTTCAAACATGGCTGCCTCTTTCTACAAACTAATTATACCTTAGTGGTGTGTTTTAAGGGCATGTCTTCATCCCAGCTCGATCACACAGACCTAGATCTTTGGCTGTGGTCCCTTGTCAGAGCAGCCATGTTGCTGGATTACAATTCCTCTACACTTGTGTCACCAAGGAACTGCACTGGCTTATAAATAGCACAGGCTCTACTCTATTTGTTGGCCAAAATGTCAAGACACTGCCCAGTCGTAAGAAAAACCAGCCCTGCTCTCTATCAAAAGCCATGAAACAGAAATAATATTATAAACTGCATGGTGGTTCACCAGAACTCATTAATTTATACTGTGATCTGTAGCTCCTCAGAGAGAAAGCCATGCCTCTCCATGTTTCTATCCCCATCTGGATAAGTCTAGCCCAGTTAATAAAGAGATTACAAATGTGTGGGCATTGACTGCAGCCTCCTGGTTGGGGACAACCTAATGGTATCTGAAAATACATCTGGTAATTCATATCCTTTAAGAGGGAGCCTCTATGAAGTAGAAGTGGTTTATGAAATAGGGTAAGTTCTCGGTGTTTTGGCATTTTACAAAGCCTATAGAGACTACCAATCTGAAATGATTTCCCTCCTCCCCTGGGGACATCTGGCAATGTGCACACACATTTTGTTGTCATAACTGTTGGGCAGAGAATGAGCTCCTGCCAAATAGGACACTAGTTATTCTGCCAAACATACTACAAAACACAGCTCAACCCAACAACATAAGCATATCCAACCTAATAAAATATCAGCAGCACCAAGGTTGAGAAGGTATGATTACAGAAATTTAAATCATCAAAATAGATTAGAATTGGATTCTGTCGTTTTCCAGATGAACATGAGCTAACTCAACTGTGCAATAAAAAGGACATGGGAAAGGAAAAACAATAAAACCACCTACTCTATTTCAATGAATTTTTATGAAGATTTCCATAGGAGCAGGTAATTTGAGGGAAAGTGCTAAAGTGCTATGCAAATTTTATTATAAGAGTCCGGGACTTCTCTTAGGAGTTTGTATATAGAATGAGTCTCTGAAATACTTTTTGGATACAAAGAAGACATTGAGTATGCTGTATCTCAAAAGTTCATTCTTATTCAGACAATTAAAAGGTCATTTTGCTCTATGAACCATCTGCATCTAGTTTTGTGTATAAAAGGAACTAAGAAGCCTAGGAACTCTTCAATGCACATGTTTGAGTGTTAGCCAGTTCTCATGACAAGGTCACATTGTTAGCCCTTGAGATGATTTTTTTTTTTAATTTTAGTAAATGTTTTAAATATCAAGTCAATGGAATGTGTTTGTATACTTCATAATTTCCCACAAATGGTAATTCTAAACAAAATATTCTTTTGTGTAAGCAGCCAAGACCTTATGTAAGATTCTTCTTCCTTATTACAGATATGGTACTCTTGCTTCAAAGGAGTTTTAGCTGAGACATTCAGGCAGCCAAGAAGGTCTGAGGAAAACTGAAAACCTGAAACATGGTTTTGGCAGGCAGAGCCATTCTGGTTCCCCTGTTATTTAGGTCAGGAGTGGTGTGTGGAAAGCTGCTGAGTAGCATCTGGCCTGGCCATGGTGATTCCTGGGAGCTTGTCATGGTCCTGGTTCTTAGCTCCAGAGTGAAATGCTTGATACTCATGGGGCAGTTTCCTCCTCTTCCACCTCCTCATTCCCTCAGCCTCCAGCTACTGTCTCATCTTCACAGTGTGACGATTCCAAAGAGCCAGGACCAGGAAGGTTCGAGATACACAAATAAATCGCATTAATGTAAAGTTTTACTTTTTTCTGCAAATTAAGTCCAATACAATAATCTATTAATTGATTAGTATTGAATCATAAGATCATGTGGTATGAAATAAATTCTACTAGTAAGACAAGACTGAAGTCCACTGAGTCAAGAATATACCATGTCTTAAGCCACTCCTCTTCCTGAGTATGATTTTAGTCACTGCTTCTTCCCTTTACATGAAGTTGTTTACCAGCTGCCTCTGAACTTCATTAATGTATTGTAACTAACAAATGAAGAAAATCCATTCTAGGATCTCATAGTCTGATTTGAAAGGAAAAAAAAAAGTTTATATGTTTACATTTTCTCATGGCATGCCTTTTTTATAACTTTTTCATAATTTGGGATATATTGCTTATGGACAACATTTTAAGGCAATCTAATATATTGAAATCCCAAAGTATAGTGGAGAAAATAGCTTCTTAACTCCATTTAGATGCACAGGAGTAAGTGAAAATCTCAGTACATGGAACTGCCCTCGTATGGCTCCCAGGAAGAAGTTTGGCGAAGTCTGTTTCCCAGGAATCTGAAACCCAAACTGAGTGGAATTTGTTACCAGTCTCATGGTACAAATGAAGACAACAAGTCACCATGGCAAAAATAAAGAAGACTAAAGACATGAAATGAATTGTCTCCTGACTGGAAAAAATCAATGCCATGGATATTTTTCATAGCAGAAATAGTAGTATATCTTAAGATAATTTAAAACCATAGCAGAGTCCAACTAGCGTACCACCATATTACTCTATATGTCCTCCCACCGCTGCAGTGAGTCTTCTACAAAGTAAATACACGAAAGAGAAGAACATTGGAGCTACCAGGTACAGAGAAATTATGATGGAGAACCTGTCCTGTCAGACTCAAAACTTTTATGAAATGATAGCTTTTAAAGAGTGCAGTACAGGGCTGGTGAGATGGCTCAGTGGGTAAGAGCACCCGACTGCTCTTCCAAAGGTCTGGAGTTCGAATCCCAGCAACCACATGGTGGCTCACAACCATCCGTGACGAGATCTGATGCCCTCTTCTGGAGTGTCTGAGGACAGCTACAGTGTACTTGCATGTAATAAATAAATAAATCTTTTTTTGTTTTTTTAAAGTGCAGTACAGATTCACAAAGGGTATCGTGCCAATTCACAATGGTTTCCACAGAGCAGTTGGGGCACTTGGTATTTCAGTCCCCGCTGATGAGGATGAAGGGCCTTGTTAGTGGCTGGGCAGCTCCTTTCTCAGAAATGCTCTGTCAATTCTGTCCACCCTTTCCTTCCAAATGCTGAAGACATCTGCAGTGCACGCAATGCAACAACACACTCTGATTTCTCGATGCAGTGTCCCGAGAGAGTCTGTGTTGCTGCAGTGGTCACTCCCAGGCGTGCCATGCCTTGGCTTATTACCTTCCACTCCTGCAGCTCCTCAGAGTGGGATATGATCATTTCTACTAGAACCAGAAGATTAAGAGAGTAAGTCTCGAGACAAGATCATTTTCCATCCTACCAGGGGGAAGACCATGAAGATAATATGTTCCGGAATACAACTCCCAAAACATCTCTCAAGAAATTGTTCTCAGAAGTTATAACTGTGTGAACATCACTGAGGAAAAAAAATGTTCTTTCATTTTCATAAAATGGTCTGAAAGTTTGTGGGAAATATACATTTGAGAAAGATACATGGAAATCAGTTAATGAATGGAGAAGATAATCAAGACATTCATAGACAAATAGGAATGTGGAAATAGCCCTAACTAAAAGCTTGCAATGGCAGCCATGGCTTAGATGTACTGGAATGCAGGAGAAAGAACATCTCTGTAGACAGGAGAGATGAGAATGTAACCCACCTGGTGCTTTGGTTACATGTGGTCACTTTTGGGTTCCTGCATTTGTATATTATAATCATTATAATCATATGGCATGACTTGGATCCTGATGTGGTCACAATAATATTTTCTCCACACTGAGACCAGAAGAAGGCCTATTTCCTGTTGTGCCTCTGTCAGAACTGGACTCTGAGAGGAAACAGTACAGTAACAACTGTGTATCTGGATCCACGTAGTAAGCTTTACCAGCAGTTTTCCTTAGCCTATGTTGGTTTACTTGCAAGGGAAGGGCCTCAGCTCTTTGCTGCCATGAAACGAATAGGACCGGGAGCTGGTAAGGTTAGCTGTCTACTTGCGGTTCTGCTCCTCATTAGCTGGGTCTCCTCTTCCTGCTCCATTTTAATCATCTACACTATCAGTTCTTCAGAAGGAGTTGGTACTTTGTATACCAGGGCTTCTCAACTTCAAATGAGGTTCACATTGCCACTTGAAAACATTTTACCAAGTTTTGTTAGAAAAAACAATTAGAATCATAATGATAAATTTGATAAAACATTCCATATTATTCTAATGTCAATCCCTGTTCCCCATCAAGTAATGGAAAGCCATTGGTATAAATCAGGCACAACTATTCCAGTTTCCCCCTTCTGGGATTGGATCCCATCACTGCCTGTCATACTCTTCGTACTTCGGGGTACCAGAGGAGACTTCTTTCCTACTGCACCCATTCCTTCCTCTATCCATCACCTCAGTGAGCTCACCCACCTTTGAAAGATGTGATTCTTTCTTGTATATTTTTCTGCTGTCTTTATCAATCAAATACAGATTCATTCATCTGTTCTTCCCAGACAATATCAAAACCTGTTTGCACATATATACATACATACTGATTACAATTTTTATTTTTTTATTTATTTATTATTTATTTATTGGTTTTTTCGAGACAGGGTTTCTCTGTGTAGCCCTGGCTGTCCTGGAACTCACTTTGTAGACCAGGCTGGCCTCTAACTCAGAAATCCGCCTGCCTCTGCCTCCCAAGTGCTGGGATTAAATACTGATTACAATTTAACTAAACAGTTAATACAGTATGACTATAACTTTTGTAGTTTTTTGGGGTTTTGTCTGCTTCACAATTTCATGGATAGACTGTCACACAAAACGTTTTTTGCCTTTCCTTGTTGAAATTTCTTACCTTTTCCTCACACTGCTACTTTGGCATTGGCATATCCAGATCACCAGCCTTCTATTTCACTGTGAGCCATTATTAAGTAAATTAAAGGTTTTTCTGAATGCAAGCATGAATAGTACTGTAGTCCATCTGACAACCAAACCAGCAGATCAACGTCTGAGTGACCCATGGGTGAATCCCCTATAGCGTGGGGGTGGAGTGAAGCAGGGATAGCTTGTGGACGAACACACACAGTGTGCACACGGCAGTGTGACTTTTATTGTGCTGTTTTCAGTGCAGAATGGTGCACAGTTTAACACTTTTTTTTAGAATTTGAAATTTAAAATTTTCAGATCTCAAATGACAATGTGTAATTAATATAAATGTCTAGAAGTAAAATGATGGGTAAGGGAGATCTCTCTGCTTTTGTAGCCTACAGCCGTCCTTACAGACAAATACTGGACTGTGGCCTGGGTACAGCAGCGTTTCCTGACAGTAGCTTCCATCACCTCCCAGACTCCTCATGATCTGTGGAAGTTCTTTCTGTTATCCAAGACTCACTTCAGTCACCCTCCCTGACCTCTCAAGGATCCCACTGTCCTTTGAGTGGAAAGGGAATTGTCCTTTCCCTTGCAGTGGAGCTGGACCCCTCCAAGAACAATGTTTTAAGGATGTTATATGACCCTAGACTGCAATGTTTACAAACTCCTCACCATGATCCACACGGAGATACAAATTTACACCGTGGCTTTGTGTGCTCCTGAGTATAGGCATGTGTATAACTGAAACAGGTTTTAGGATGCAGTGTATATTGCTGTTACATTTGACCCTGTGTGACTGATGTTTTCTGTTCCTTGTCATTTCTTTTCTGCTGGTCTAAACTGATTTCACAGCCTTTAGTTCAGTTATAAAAAGACAACATACATAGCATAACACACATAGTAGGGATAGTATTATACATGCTTCAACTGACCTGGTCTTTCCAAAAGTATTATGCAAATCTTACTTATTTTATGAATCTGTTTTGTAATCCATTTTAATACACTATAGTTTTAAATTTAATCTCACCAAAAATATTGTTATTTAAGTAATGTTTTCGCTTTCACTTTATATAAGCAAACTAATCCAAAAGAAGAAATGCCATTCATTATAATAACCTTTAAAGTATGAAGATGAAAAATCAGATTGGGTGGTAATTGTCATTATGGTCACTCCTTAAATGTATATATCCAACATGTCATGGCTTGTGTTTCCTGTGTGCTGAATGTATGCAGCTGGCTGCCATCACCATGTCCACCTTGGTGACAACACTGCGGGTTCCTAAGTGTCTCCGCTCCATCTCCGTGAGCACCAGATTCAACCACAGTGGATTTTACTTTGTTAAAAATTATATTGCTACCCTAAACTATGAGTTCTGATTTCTTTGCTTTCTTTCCACAAAGTTCTCTGTAATTTAGCAAGAGGATTTTTTTTCACAGTACATCTTAACTGTGTTCAGCGCGTATGAAAAATGTCAGGCGGATGGTGTTGAGAAGGAAAGTTGTACCAACTGACAAGTCAATTTCTTGATG
>NC_034592.1:31560331-31597831 GCF_900095145.1 Mus pahari | reverse complement strand
TTTCAGTTTAACATAATAAAAATAGGGAAACCATCACCCACTTAAAAACAGTTTAAATTGCATGTCCTCTGTCACTGTAAATAAACAAGGTAAACATTGACATGACTTCAGATCATTCTTGGACTGAAAAAATTCTGCAGTTCAAAATAAATTCCGCCTTTGGTCAACATTTTGGATGCAATTCAAAGTTTCTCATAAAATAAACATATTTTAAAGAGTGTTTTGAATTTCACTGCATAATTTCTAGCCAACAGAAATGACAGTGGTATCTTCAAGGTTTGTGATACGTCAGATCAATAGCCATTATGCAAACCTAGCAGGACTACTGGGACAGGAAGAAACCTCGCAGAGATAGTCCCTAGGAAGACTCTCAGTGCAGAACTTTGTGTTTGTTTAATAGTAAAACTATTCTTTTCTGATAAAATAGAAAGTAAGCTGATTTTCAGTCAGAAGAGCAAAATGTTCATTAAAAAGATCTGAACAAGAGTTTTTCCACAATTGGAGAGCTTTACATCTGCATAATAACAAATTGTTTCCAAGCACGAGCTTGAACTGAAAATGCCCATCACAACAGATTGTAAATTTTTTTTTCTGCTGCTTTAAAAGTGCCTCGATCATTTGTACGGCTTCCCTGCTAAAGTATTTGCCTTTTTATTTAAACTTTTTTTTGAAAAATGAACATTCTGAGTCTTTGCAGCATTATTAAGAAAAGCTGTCCATGCTTTCCCATGTTGTTGAATGTGTTTATCTGCTGATTATAAAATGTGTTAAACAGTATTTTAGAGACAACAAAAATGCAGCGCTGCGCTTTGATTAATTCAGTGAACAAAGCATATGCTGGCGGTTCTGTCCCATGAAAGTCGGGTATGGTCAATAGACTCTAGCAAAGAGCAGCTCTGGCATTCGGAGCCGACCATGATTTTTGTCCCGGGTAGCTCTGGGCTCCCTCTCACTGCTGGCTTAGACAGACGGACCCTTCTGACTGTAATGCTCATGCCTGCTCCCTCCTGTCCTCTTTCTGACGTTTCTGCAGGTTGGAAGCTGTGTACTGTGGCTGCTACCCACTCTGTCCCAAAGACTTGGTTTATCCTGAAATCTTTCCAGGTAGCTGCTTTCATGTGCTTTTTCTTTGTTGTGATTTAATACAGGATTCATGCTAAACTAAAAGTTTGAAAATAAACTTAAGTAGGAGCAATTGTTTATTTGGCAAGTCAACATGTTAGTGTTAAGGAAAATTTTATGTGTTTTAATACATTAGAGTAAGCTTATATTTACCATCTGTTCTTTTAAGATAACAAAAAAAGCAAGTTTTCAAATAGCATTCTTTATTGTTAGCATACACATCTCATAATGACGGATTTTTATAAGCAGGTCAGTACTGCTGCAATTGCTTACAGATTTTTTTTTAATGATATACACAGAGAAAACTCAAGGATTGAAAGTCATACCAAATTCTTTAAACAACTGACTAGTTAATAATATGCAACTGTTGTACAGAGTACATACAGCTACAGTGCTGGTTCTTTGAAAAATTCTCATCACTAAATATATCACATATGCATTGTGCTGCATTAGAATAATGTATTTTAATCACCCAGAGGAGATGTCTAAACAGCACAACTACACAGTCTTATTTAGCATTAAACATCCTTGTGAGCTGAGGTAACCTTATAAAATCATGCTTAAATAATGTAAAACATGAGGCGGCACAGAGCAATATGCATTTTTAATTAGTAAAGTGACTAATATCGAGCGTGTGCTTTGAGGTTTTGGTTTCATTAAAAATATATCTGTTTTTCCTGCAGCTGAGTATCTGTATTCTACACCTGAACAGCTTTCAAAAAGGCTCAAGAGTTTCTGCAAGAGACCAGATATTATAAGAAAACATCTTTATAAGGTAGCTATTGAGAAGAAATTTACGTGATAGAAATGCCACATTTAAGTACAAAGAAAATTTTTTTAAAAACCATCTAATTAACATACTAATGTTTAAAGGAAACATGCTAGGGAGGGGTGTTGGTTGTTACACTAACAAGGATTAATTAAACTGCATGCCAGTTGTATTAACCTAGGTCTTAGGAAATACGTGCACTCCATGCTCAGTACATGCTTTCTTTTTAATTTATTGTTTTCTAAGATGACTGTCCTGTACATTTAGCCTCCAGAGGCTTATAAAAATGAACCTGGATTAATGTAACTCATTAGTTTAAAAGGAAGTGAAGGAAAGAGTCCACAATTATACTAATAAGAATAAGCCTTTCTTCCCATCATAATGAAAACTTAAGGCCTCAAAAATTTAGCTAAATGACATTAGTGAAGTTTGTTGTTGGTTTTTGAACTTCTTTAAAGGCACCTTTCAAAAGTTGTATTTCCCTCATTCTGGTTAAAATGAGACTTAAAAATTCTGTTTATTTAGAGTCAGGTCCATGAGTCTTAGCTGAAAATGTCAAGGCAAATGGTTCATATAAATAGTACGTTCAGCAGTCACCTCTCCCCTTACCGGAGTCCAGCCTCTTACACTGTGAAACAGCACAAAGAGCCCACCGACAGTGTAAGGAGCTGAAGTGGGGTCTGCTTTCTGGGTTTCAGAGGTAGCTCCAGGCCATAAATAATTCACCTTTGGATGGTCTTTGACCATAGTGTCTTCATTTTTTCTAAGGCTAGTGTAGTTTACAATCTAGTACTTTTATAATTCAGAACTTCTAATTTCCTTTGTTAATATATAACCTTCAGCATGAAATACACTCCTGCCTTTTCTCTCTCTTGTTTCAAGGCCTAAAATACATGTTTACATAGTGATACATGAAAACATGACTTTATTTCTCCAGGAAACAGTTAAACTTCAGCAAAAAGGGAGAGAACCAAAAATGCAATTTAACACCCAATTTCAAGCTCATTATCTTTCATTGTCTATTAACTTGGCGATGGTTCAGAAGGTAGCTCATGATAGTTTAAAATGCTGACTGCACAGTTCCAGGCTTCAGTGTGGCTCCCATAGTGGATACTGTTGCATCGTGCCTGTGAAGCCTCCAAAGAGTCTAGGCCCTCAAGGTTTGCCTCAGTGTGAGCTCCTTCCACAGTTCAGTCGTACTTGTGTTTTCATACAACATGCATCGGTCGATCCCAGTGGGATAGGCAGGCACAACATGAAAATTAAGGAAACAGACGTTTTGACCTAAGTGGGTTCATGTTATGTTTGTGATATGAACCTACTTCAGTAAGTTCCCAGCTAAAATACCAATTTTTTTTTGTTATGCTTCAGGAGAATTTTTGATAAAATGTTTACAGATATGTTATATCATCAAATGTATTTTAATGTTGGTTAGGGTCGAACCCTATTAACCCTGTTTGCCTACATCTGAGTCTTCAACTGTTTCACAAGGTCCTGCAACAGTTGTCTGCAGTTTGAAAG
Organism: Mus pahari; assembly: GCF_900095145.1. Classification (NCBI taxonomy): domain Eukaryota; kingdom Metazoa; phylum Chordata; class Mammalia; order Rodentia; family Muridae; genus Mus; species Mus pahari. The sequence goes on along the minus strand of NC_034592.1, from coordinate 31,594,419 downwards.
GAAACAGATTTCTAGCTGACCTTTTTCAATAGAATTACCACCCTTCTGGGATATAGTGTTTATTTTACAAATAAATAGAAAAAAATCTGAAGGAATGTTAGCTTGGTGTATAATGTTAATATACAAAATTCTTCACGTACTTAAAAAAAAAACTCATACTTGAACTGTAACATTCTAGCTCTGATGGAAAACTCTAGCCTTCACATGATAAACCCCGCAATTCAATGTTTTATAAATGATTAATCTATAAGAATTTACATGGATATTTTATGTATTCTTCAATGCATTTTAATTTTAAATCTATGCTACACCTTTGTATATGGCCTCATTGATAGATATTAGTGATAATTGTATCTAAAAATTACTCGCCAGCGCCAGGCGTGGTGGTGCACGCCTTTAATCCCAGCACTCAGGAGGCAGAGGCAGGNGTGAGTTCCAGGACAGCCAGGGCTATACAGAGAAACCCTGTCTCAAAATAAATAAACAAACAAACAACAAATTACTTTCCAAATTTAAGGAAATGTGTCTAAAATTATAAGTAATTGAGAGCTTTATGACAAATGGCCCATTAAGAGGCACTGGATTAAAAAAAGATAGGAATGGTCTCGTTTGGTTTGTTAGAGTAACACAGGTCATAGGAGTAAGAGTGAATGTGACAGAAAGCTAGCATGGGTCACAGGCGTGGCTTCAGTGCTGCCTGTTCATGTCCATTGGCAGGTAGCATCCTTGCTCATTTCCCTGAAGGCAGCCTCCATAACCTACTTACCTTATGCAATGGCAGAGCACCTTTTGTGTGCTTGTGAAAAGAATGCAAGGGCTTTCAAAAGTCTTTTCGTTTCTCCTCTTCCCTCCTCCCCTTCCACTGGACAGTTCTGCTTTGCTTTGTAAAGCTTATGCTTCTGAGATCCAAAAGGACAGAAGGTCATGGAGTCATCAGTCTGTTCCTCTTACGGTTCACACCGTTTCTTGTTGTTAAAGGTTTACGTTTAAAATCATTCGGACTCTGTACCTTTTAGAGTTTGTCTTAGAGTAGACTTTTTCATATGGAGTCACACTTAGAAATGTAATGACTGGGGTAAGACTATTAATATATAATTTCCTTATATGAATTAACATAACTTCATATATGAAAATTAATATTTTCATACAAGAAAATACTAGTTTTAGATATAATTATCACTAATATCTTAGAAAAATATTAATTTTCTTATATGAAACATTACACATTCAATCTGACTGAGGTTGTGGGGGCTGTCCCTTGCAGCAGGGTTTGAAGCAGACACAACTGATTCACTCTTGGCGTTCCTTTGACTCTTAAAATGCCTTTCTGCATTAGAGCCCTCTGACCTTTTCACCTGAAGGATTTTAGACCATACCTCTATACATATATATGTCTGTGTGTGTATGTGTGTGTGTATATGTATGTATGTATGTATCTCTCTCCCTGTCTCCTCCCCCTCCCTCCCTCCCCTCTCTCTCTTTTATACACACACACACACACACACACACACACACACACAGGCATACACACAGGCATACAAGATCATCGGGAAAATCTAATACATGTAAAAAGTAAATATTTTTTAATAATCATAAAATCTAACGCTTTTTTATTTAAAATAATCTAAAAAGCACTTCTGACGAAGTTGGCATGTATGAATTACACACAGGTTTTGACAGTTACTTTCTTCTAACATTAAGTTATATCCTGCTCCAGGTAGGAAATTACACTAACCATGTACTTCCCTCACAGTAAGAGCCCCTCTAGGCCACTCAGCTACTATAAACAAATTTCTGCTGCCACAGAGCGAGGTGGATTGACTTTTACAGTACCAGCGGTACCCTTACTATCGTATTGCAAATAGGACAGGAACATGATGGAGCTGCTGAGTAAGATAGACATCACCTGGACTGACAGCACAGGCTTCATGTCTGTCCTGTTCTTGTTTTTATTTACAAACTGATCGATGGGTTGTGAGTGTATGTGGTGTGTGCATCTGTGTGTGTGTGTGTGTGTGTAGCTGTGTGTGTGCATGTGCACTCGTGTGTCTGTGCTTATATATAAGCGAGTGTCTGGGTATGCCTGCATGTGTATGTTGTGTGTGCTTGTATATCAGGGAAAGGGAAGGCTGTGTCTTTTACTTTTTGAGTGTGGCCAGTGGTTTAAGGTTTTCAGAAGGTAACTGTTGATTTTTACTCTGTCCTTTTTAAGTTTTTCAACAGTTGAGACTTATAAAATCTATTATTTGGAGGAAAGAATTTTCAGATTTTTGTCTAAAACTAAATCCAAACAGTGATTATGCTTACAAAGCAGACCCGGTGCCCAGAAAAGCCATTTGCAGTTGTCTTCATTCTGTCAAGCTCCAGCCATCCAAACCACAGCCATGCTGCTCCTGAGCTCCCCTCAGAGACGCTCCTCATATTTTAATTTGTGCATATAGTCTAAATATGGACAAGGTGTTCCCCAGCAGCATCGGCACTGCTCTGAAATCTTACTTTTTTCTAAGAAAACGAAAAGATCTATAGTGATATCTTAAAGACGGAAAATCTCTCAGCAACACCTGGGAACTGCAATGGCAATTCCCAGTCTACAGCTCAGTGTCCTTTTTCCTGTCTCCAGTATACTGTCATTCTCCCCTCCCCTCCCCTCCCTTCTCCTTCTCTCCCCTCCTTTTCCGTTCCCTCCCCTTCCCATGATTTTACGTGGTCTGGCTCTGTTTTGGCCAGTCCCCCTTAGGGGAGATTGTCTTTCTCCATAGGTAAGTTCTTGGCCTGTGGGTGACTCATCTGCAGATATGGATTTTTTTTTTTTTTCTTTCAGCCATAAGAGCATCCCCCCCCACCCGAGCAAGTGCTATAATGAAATAATGAATAAACCCATTTGGAACTGTGAAGCACCTTCTACATTCCATGTACTAGTAAAGATGTTTGTCTTGTGTCCTTGCTGCTTAAGCGTAGACTTCACATAGACAACGCTGTGTATTAAAAGTACTGTGTACCTTTGTGTATAAAAGTTAAGACAGGTAGTAAACTTTTTTTTTAATTTTCTTTATTTACATTACAAATGCTATCCCGAAAGTTCCCTATACCCCCCCCCTGCTCCCCTACCCACTCCCCAGGTGGTAAACTTCTAAGAGCAGCCACCTATGGCATGAACCAGGGAATGTATGCAGCAGTGTCCCCATATGCAAATAGCTTCCTCTCATGGTTAAAATGCAGTGACACTAAAGCAGTCAGAAGCCAGGTGTTCTTGGGGTGATGGGACTCGGTGGCTTTGGGGTTAGAGTTGGAGAGACAAAGCAAGTTTGCAACAGGAGTTTCCGCATCCTCTTGTCTTGGGCCTGTGCTTATTCACTGCTTTCTAATCTCTTCCTCTCCTTGTTACAGGGTGAAGTGGCTCCATTTTCTTGGGCAGCCCTACATGGTAAATTCAGGTCTCTGCTCACAACAGAACCCAGGGAAGATTTGTGACAGATGGGGCTAAGTCGCAAACTTGCAGCCTAAGGCAGAATCTGAAGAACTTTCCAGAGTGTGCCCATATTTACCTGATCAGAGAGAAAAGAAAATCTGCAGAGGAAGCCGAGCCTGGCTGCTTGTCATAGCTGACACAGAGCCATCTGCCACAAACCTGTGGCGGCTTCAGATCTCCAATCCCTGCCACCACCCCAACTCAAATTAAATACAGATTCCTAGAGACGTTATGATGGTTACACATGTCCTCGGCATCACATGTAGGAGACTGTTCAAAAAAAAATCTGTGGCCTGTTGTATAACCGCACTCATGTATCCCATATGTGGTGCCACATTGAATTTCCGGTTGAATCCGTTTTTATCCTTTGTACTGGATGACATGGTGCCTGAATTCTTTCTTTCTGCCGACACGATGGCAGCCAAACTGCAGCTTCAAACACTCACACTTGGCTGGGTTTCTACCTGGGTTGCCAGGTTATCATCGGAGCCTTCTTGTGTCCTCAAAGGGCCACGGGGCCTCGAAAGAGGATCAGAATGTTACTGAACTAATTGGGCAGCCATCTCAAAGCTGCTGTAGGCAAAGGGCTGCTTTAGCACTTTTCTTTTAGCAAATTAATGACTCTCTGGCAAAGGAGTTTTTAAGTGAAGGTATTAATAAGGGGTCTGGCAGGTATTCCCATGATTCAGAGAGTTTCATTTGCATTTAATTAATCTTAAAGAAACTTGCAAGATAAACAGCTGTAATTCGGACAAACATGGCAGATTCAGTGAGTGAAGTCCTCTCATCCATAAAATGAACACGAGATACTTGTTTTAAAAATTTTTCCCCGTGGGTAAAAATAGAAAAATCAGAATGCTTATAACAAAACATAATTTGGTACAAAATTCTTCAAAAATACTGCATCCGACTATAGATATATAGTGGCTTCTTGAGATAAGTCACTTATGATTCTTGTAGTTAAGCTGCTCTGTTTGTTGGTGTAAAGATGTTTTAAATGGCTGGATTGTAAAATACATTTTTAATAAACTGCCCGCTGCAATTTTAATTAGCATATTCATTTGCGTCTAAGTGTGTGCACCTTATCTGTGTTTCTTACTGAATGTTTCCTTGTGTCCATGAAGACAGAATACAATTGTCTCTTGTAAAGATGAACAAGGATCTGTGTTGCAAATGTTTGTTACATATTATGACATTTCCAAGACTTTCTTTGCATTCTGGAAAGCAGGAGGTAAACATTTGTAGTCATTAAGGTAAAGTCTGTTGATAAACCGTCTTCTGTTTACTAACAGGTAAATTGTAGCTTCCCTGGCTATTGAAATGAATAGCTTCTATACACTGTAGAAAAGAAAAAGCCAGAGAGAGGTGACTAGACAAGGGCCAGCCCTGTTCTCTAGAGGAGCTGGGTGATCTAACAAGATGGAGCAGATGGTTGCACTGAGTCCTACAGAGCCCATGTGATAGGTATCAAAATAGAAATCAAAAAATCAGTCAGGGTTAGGGAGCCACACACAGTCCTCAAGGTAAAACCAGGAAGGAAATTCCTGAGAGCTGCAGGTTTCAGAGCAGGAAATGGAAGCAGCAGAAACCACAAGGTGTCTGTGATTAAAGTCATTCTCACCTGCTATGAGAACCATTGCATGTGAGGACCACTGTGTCACTGTCTTGTCCTTGACTACTTGGATGTCACTAGACTAAGATACCCCACCCCACCCTGCACATAAAATAAAGGGCCCAGAAACTCTCAGAAGTCCCTTCATGAAAAACTTTGGAATTCAGAATCAAGTAGGAATGATTCATTTGAGAGCAAAACAAAAGATATTATTGTAAATAAGAAGGTTGTCGATACATCTCTTGACCAAGGTTTACATCCTCTGATGAAATGATCAAATCAAAAGGATGCTTTTCACAAGTGACCAAGAAAGAATGCTTCGTTCCCAGAGGTTTTCTATGGTGCTTTTTAACTAGTTAATGGGGAAAAAAACTAAATATCTTCAGAGATTGTGTCCCAAATATTTAAATAGTTCTTGTTTTATTTTTTTCCAAAATAGGGTCTTCTGTTTCCCCAGTTCATCTCAAACTCATTCTATAGTCCAGTGTGACCTTGAGGCTCCTGTCCTCTTTCCTCAGCCTCCAGGGGCTAGAATTTGTACCACTATGGATTATGTGATGTTAGGACATTAGAACCCCAAGCTCAGTGCATGCTAGGCAAACTATCAGCCAAGCTCCTTCCTTAGCCCTGTTTTCCTGATTTTGTGCAACTGTGATCATGAAATCCATGTAACTTTTACGTGGAATTTTTCTCGTCACTCGTAAACCAAATCAACTTATGTCTTTCCTATCCTCATTACTCCGTACAGGGTAAGAATCTACACTGTAGTTACCATGGAAGAAAAACTATACAACTCACATTTGATATTCTACATCTAAATAATACAAAGCTTTGTTGAGCCGTGTACTGTGACATGGTAGGTGTGGCTCTAACAAGCCAGCCAATGCTCTAAGTCAGGGAATAACTGGGAATACATAGACTCCTCATCAGTGTTTTAGAAGAGAGGCTTAAATAGCCCCAGTATTTCCTGGGTTTTAGTATGTTGGATTTTTTGGGTTTAGTTTTTTGGAACTTTTGGTCTTCTATAAGCAAATCTATTTTGGTTTGTTGTTCTGTTGTTTTTTTTTTATTTTATTTTATTTTAAACATCTTTAAAAGGTCTACCATTCTCAAAAACTTGGTGCAGTGTCTAGGATGCTTGCCCTGTTTTTACCTACTCTTTGGTTTGTTGTTGTTGTTGTTGTTGTTTTGGTTTTTTGTTTGTTTTTTAAAGGTAATAGGATATACAGCTCTTAACCTCATAATTTACACCATATTGGTCAGGATATATCAAAAGGCTATCGAAACATTCCTTTTTAGTAGGCATCTTTCAGATACAGTTAAGTTTAAATGCCCTGCTCTTATTCCCAAGTCTTCAGGCATGGGACATAGAGGGGACAGTAAAACCCATAATATAATGGCAACTCTTAGCCATGGAAGGCTGCGTGGATTAATTTCAACACCTTGAAATGCATCTGGAAGCAAAGCCTTCATTTTATGTTGAAAGTGTTAATTATATTTGATATTTTTAAAAGTAAAATCTGTTTTGGAGAAAGCATCTGCTACCCAGAAATATCATGAGCCACAAAAAAGATTTCATGTAAGCCTCAAGATACTTCCCATGGGTGGTGGAGCCCGGCTTCACATGCTTCCCTGATGTCCTTTAATGCTGACATGCTCTGTGGTTTCCATTCTTCTCCAGAACGTTAGCAAGTCTCACCTCCACTGCCTGGCTCTGGCAGAACACTGGCATGTTCGTTATCAGACGTGATATTTAACCGTGAAGAGAATATGCTAGAGATGCGCTTCATCTTAAAACCTGAATTGAGATATAGGACACCTTCCCTTAAAGCATTCACTAAAATGCAGCTGAGGAAGTTTTAAAACAAGCCGTTCTACCTGCTGTTCAAAGAAAGAAAACATGTGATTGAAATACTGCAAGAAAGGGTGAGGACTAGCTCCAGCTTTGCAGCCATTCCTTTGGAATTCCGGTGGAAAGGGGACAACCCTGCAGTAGAGGCTCACTCACTCTGTGATTGGCAGGCTCCTCTGAAAGGTTTAGTATCACTCTTGATTTCTGCATACTTGTGCATCTTAAGTGTTGTTATTGATGTTATTACTTGGTGTCCCTTTTGACTGGAACTATAAACACTTTGGGAAGTCTGTAGTAAGGGCTGGTGCCCACTTTAACCTTTCTTGACTTCCTAAAATCAGAGAGTGGTCAAAAATTATGCATGAGAATAGGTCCTTTTACTTAACAGGAGCCAAAGACTTCACAGTAGCCTAAACGTGAGTCACATTATGGACAAAGTCAGACTTCACTACCCATGTGTCTTCCTTTTGTCTTGAACATACAAAGATCCCAGCAGCACTTCCCAGTTTCCTGTTTCCAGAACTCTTCCATCTGATTTTCAACCCCAAAAGCTCTGCATTGATGGTTTAAAGAGATAATCTATAATGTTTCTATGACTCTCTGTCTGTTACTGTGTTTAAAGATCTAATGTAGAGGGCTGTGTCACTCCTACTAGGAAAACATACTCCTGCGACTTTGGGTTTTGGAATGTGAAGTCATTTGTATTTGAAACTTTAACATTCCTAGTACCAATTCACAACTGAGAAAATTCAACCAGACCAACATACTTAAGAACCAGACGATGGTAGAGCTACATAAGGGAACAGAGATTTTGATCTTTAGAGAAACACCAAATTCACATTGCATTACTCAATTGGATCTTCAATTGGATTTCTCTCCCTCCATACAAAAGACAGCAGCATTGTGGCCATACTGATGATGCTAAGAGGCACAGGAGAGACCATGAAGTGTGGCCAGTATTTTATGTATTTTTATGATTGTGGTTATCGGCCCTTGAATGTGCATGATGTCTGGAACAATCTCTACAATTCTCTGTATTTTTACATTGTGCTGGATTCATCTATGTGGATAACTTATTGGTCCTCTTGTCCAACATTTGTCTCTATGGCCTCACAATTTAATTTGCTTATGGGAATCTGGAGCCCTAAGGAGACACAGTGCTGTTTTAAGTCCCCTGGAGGCAGAGACATGTCTGGGACTCTTTCTTGAGTTTGTGGTTGGTTCCATTGATCAAGTCCAATAAAGAAAGGGAAGTAGGAAGTGTGTCTTCCACTGTTGGCTTGCTGTGTTCTCCCCTCTGTGGCTATCAGAAGAAGCCTGAGCGGTAAGTCGCCAGTACCTCACGACATGCTTGGTCCATGCTTGCTCTGGCCATGTATGCATTAAGCGAATTGATACCTGGCACTAGGATCCCAACTGCCACCTGTGACATTTCTGAACTGACTCTTCTGTGTTGTCTTTTAAGTCTAAAAGAATGAAGTTGCTCATCTCCATGGATGAAAGCTGTGGAGGGCAGCCCCCCTTCTCTCAGAGGGCTGGGGCCAGTGGGGAACGCTGACGCTGGCTGTGCTTTCCGTTGTGCATTACTAGGTCTGCTTCCAGTAGATAACCAAGGAACAACATCCTGAAACACATTTCCCCAAGAAGAGAAAGAACGGGGGAGTAGCTTAAAAGAAGCAACTTCTGATATGGTATTAGGCTCTAATTCATAGGGAAATTTATGCCTGAGATATGAATTTCTGAAAATAGAGGTTATTTTTTTAGAGGAAAACACTGACACATCCTTAATTATAGAGTAATAAATACCAATGACATATTATCTTCTGATATTTCCTTACACGGATATCAAAGCATGCAGCTGGTTTTGAAAACTGATAATCAAGTACAATGTAACTCTATTACATCTTGTTCTCACAGCCCACCCTCCACCACGCACCACTGAAGGACTGAACAGTGCGGAGCACAGCCGATCCTAGCAAAAAGACCTAACTGAACAAATTAGCTCTGAATTGAACTTAAGAATTGCAGTCAAACCAAAATGCCTGTCCTTGCCAGGAAAGACATTCCAAAGAGCACGCCAAGAAAAAGCTGTTGCTTCAGGATTATGGAGCAGTTCTGAAAAACCCAAAGAACTTAGTGATCAATCAAGGGAATGCAGAGCAGTAACTATATAGCCGGAGGATGGATAAAACTTACACAGCATTAATAGTGGAGCGGAGACATAGAACAAGCTTTGACCAGAAAGTACTAAACTCCGAGCTCCATTCGTTTTTGCCTTCAATCCAGGCAGCAGGGAGAAAGAATCCTGGTCAAAGAAAAGTATGTGGACGAATGTGGGGGGTAGAAGAGGAAATGAAGGTTAAACAAGGCCAATATGATTCAGAATAGGAGGGAGGGTGGATGTGTAAGGAGCCAGCTGCAATTACTAACGTTACATTAAGAAGAGCTGAAACTGAGAGGGGGAGTTCTGGGTATTTTTACTAAGTGGATTAATGTCTCTTCCTCGAGTGTCTGAAGTTGCTGATTTTAATTTATTTGGTGCAGGGATTTATTGTGAAATTCTTAAGGGGAGGAGGGGGTAAATTTGGACAGTTATAAACACTTAAAACTAGGAAAGAAAAACTAAGTTTGAAGCCACGCACAAAGTTGAGTATTTTTTTTAAAAGGCGGGGGGAGGGATACAAGAACTTAAAGAGAGATAAGTACATCCAAAAAGGAAAGAAATCCTCTCAATGTGTGAAGCTGGATTCCCAGTGACTTAAGAGCCGGTTTTACTGCCATTCTCCTTTCTCCACCCATTAAACAATGAAGAAATCTTTACTCTGGCATCTAGAAACCTATCCATGAGCATCATTTGTTAATATAAACTGAAGCCTTCAGTGGGTGGTAAGAATTAACAACTCACCTAAATCAAGGGCAGTGGGACGGTGCACCCAAGGGAGAGCGGTAAGGAAAGGCAATCTTCCAACTTGCTTTTACCTTCTCTGAGGAATAAAGCCAGAATGTGCAGAGGGTGTGGCTAGCTCACAGCAGCAGACGCTAAAGATGCTGAAATGTTCACCTAAAGATGCATCCGAAAGTGGGGAATGGGCAAAACCCTGTTTGATTTGCTAATCTCCCAGTCTGTTCGTGGGAAGTGAAAAAGATGCCTCTCTGCCTTCAACTGTCGAAGAAACTTAACGGTGCTTTAATCCAACTGTAGGACTGTCATCTGGCTGCAGCCAGTCCACATGCATCTTGGTTCAGGCATTTGCCTGCCCAATAATGTCAGGATCATTTAAATTGAAACTATGCGTCAGAAGGTATTTAAGAATCACTGATATGCAGCTATTAATCTTGAATGCAAATGGTATGATTTGGGGTGTGGGCAAATCACTTAACTGGAACCACATGAAAAAGCATTTGGAATTTTTTTTTTCCTAAAGTACTGTGGGAAAAAAAAAACAGTGTTGGAGGAAAGTATGGTTGAAAAGAAGGCTACTCCTGTGGGGGGGGGGGGAGGTTTGGTAAAATGACTAAGGAGTTGTGTGGCCTTGTTGCCTGCAGTGTAGCTGGTGATATGCAGGCAGACCAACCCCTCTCCTTCCGAACTGATACAGAAGTGCCAGAAAATCCAAGAGTGAACACAGGTTGGTGGTGCAATTTCTGAGGTCATTTAGCCTATTTTGGTATATTTTAGTATTGGCAGTCAGGAAGAAGGATGGAGCCAGGGAGCCTTGCACAGTTACCTTCTGCAGAACTCAGGACTTAGCTGAGAGACCTCTGTCTTAAACCCCAGGGGGCAGGGTGGGAGCTGTTTCGGGATAGTGATTAATTAAAAGGAAAAGAGGCAAGAGTGTCCTTTTTCCAGTTGATCCAGAAAGGCAAAGAGAACTGCAAGCTGTTCTGCTTGCAGCTACTTTCCCTAGATTTCAGTCTGTTGGCTTTGCCCCTAGATTTCTAGTAGGCGGTACCAAGCCAGTAAAATGGAATCTACAGAAGTGCAAAATAAAAAATCTGGGGTGTGTGTGTGTGTGTGTGTGTGTGTGTGTGTGTGCTTTGTAAGGGTATTGCTGAAGATAAATTGCAACACTTTAAGCACCAAATTTTAAAACTTAAAAATGTATGAATAATGAAGTTTTAAAGCAGCAAAATATGCTGGAGCAGAGTATTTATAGTGTTTTCTGTAAGAGGTTCCCCAGACCTCTGGGTGTATCAGCAAACTGTCCTCCTACTCTGTCGAATGTGCAGCTGCGATTTGGCCCCAGGCACCACCTACCCGTAGTCACTACCTCATGCATTTTACATTGCACACATTATAAATGGGGGACCTCCCCCCTTCGTGTTCTGTTTCCTTTTGTCGTGGCCATCAGCTGACACGTGGAAAATGTAGCCTACGGTTTGGGGTGTCTTTTATCTGTGATTAAGGATTCCTTGTCTGGGGCTTGCCACCTCTAATCTTCCCTCCCACCCTGCTCGGAGTCTCTACCCTCGATGGGGTCTGACCCTTTCTGCAGTCTGGGACTTTCCGGGTCGTGTTGCGGGACGCCCCTCCGGAGAGTGCTGATGGCGGAGCATTGCCGAAGTCCTCTGTGCTGTGCGGGCCTGGGGTCGCCAGTAGCAGGGCATCCCCGAGGACCAGGTGGCTTCTGCCCTTGACAGTTCGCTCAGCTCAGTGCAAAAGGACGAGGGCGAGCAGCACCTTGGCGCTCAAAAGCAGGGCACAGGAGAGTTTCCGCGTCCCGCTGCCCTCACAAGCGCAGGGCTGGGCGCCGCAGCCGCTGGAACCCGCGGTGCTGCCGCGGAGTCGTGAGCCCAGGGTTTCGCCGACTCGGGCACTGCGCGCTGAGGACCGGGTTGTGAGGTGGCTACTCTCAGCCCTCAGCGCGTGAATCAGAAGATGCACTGGGCAGACAAGAACTGCTGCTTCTTACACGCACACGCGCACACACACACAGTTGTTTTTAAGTTTGGCCAATGCAAATCCCAGTGGAGATGGGCAATGGGCACAGGGACTGTAGCAAAGATCCCGGGCTATACGATTTCAAACACTCCTCTCCACTCTGGCCTTGTCAGACTCTGATTTACATCACATGCACAAAATGAGTGTTGTTGGGCTCGTTTTCTGGTTGTTGGGTTTTTTCTTCCATGTACATCATGCCTCTGTCGGAGATTATAAAACTGTTTCCCTGCCTGTCCACCGCAGTTTGTTTCTAGGAGGGTAGAGGCACGGAGTATTTAAAGCAATTCCTTTGGGCAGAAAGTCTTTAGAAGCAGCTCATTTGTCTTTCACTTGCTCTAAGTTTGGGAAAAATGGAAAAATTGTTTAGTATTTTGAAACTTCTAATTGCTTAAAAAGTGTTTCTACACGAGTGCTAAGCCTCATATCATGACCTATTTGAGTGTGTCCCTTTAAAGACACACGTGGAGGTTCACATTCCCTGGTACCAACAGTGGCCTTTCCTTCCCATCTCATGTAGCATTAATTACGTCGTATATAGTCGACATCCAGTATGTTATCCTCCCTCTTTTTCACCAAAAAAAGGAAAAAGAAAAAAGAAAAAGAAAGAAAGAAATAGGTTGCATGCAAAAGTGAAGTTCACTGGACCCCAAATGTTACCCAGTTAACCCAAAATTTTGGTGATCATCTCTGACATCACTCAAGATTTTCCTCCAGAGGATTTGAAATATTCCTCGAATTGTAGATTCAAGATATATGAGTAGATTGTCAAAATGTGAGAAAATCCATATTCCATCCCTACACACAAACAGGCTGTAAGAGAGTGGCCTACAAGAGCCTACCCCAGGAGAGCTGTCCAAGAATGTGGTGAGCTTACTTAGAGGGTACTATAAAGAGAGATGGTGGGACTTTCGGAATCCCAAAACAAATTGAAGTAGCTGATTCATTAGTTATGCATCCCAGCATACTTTGCAAACTTTAGAAAAGTGTTTGGAAATGAAACACCTTCTATTTTGTACAAAGGGTTAAAGCTATAATTTAGAAAAAGATCTCAGGTAATGAAATTAAGATCTGATACATTTCCTTTTCTCTCTGGCAACAATGTCACCAGAGAAAAGTGTGTGTGTGTGTGTGTGTGTGTGTGTATCATATCATGACAATGCTCCTGAGCACAGATTCAACTAATTCATTCTCTCTCTCTCTCTCTCTCTCTCTCTCTCTCTCTGTGTGTGTGTGTGTGTGTGTGTGTGTGTGCGCGCGCGCGCGCGCGCGCGTGTGTGTGTGTGTGTGTGTGTGTGTGTGTGTGTGTGTTTAAAACTGAGAGACACTTTCACTACTATGAAAGCTGTCAAGCCAATGGAGGGGAACTTCTTTTAACTCCATAATAGCAGGTTCCATACTAAATGAACACTGATGGTCAAATAGCCAATTATGGAATAAATATCCGTTGTTTACAGAGAGGTGTTAAATGAGCCTTTGGTGTACTGAGGATTAGGCCTGCTAAGCTACAATTTGTTCTTCAACCCATTATTCCTTTCCTTCAGCAGGCCAGTGCTACGGAGGTGGCGAGCACGGAGCGTGTTTCTCTGTTGATTTTAGTTTGCTTTATTTCCATGCGCACTGTTGTTTTCTTTATAAAATTTAAATAAATGTCAGCATTGTATAATTTCTATGTTAACAAAGCAGTGAGCAAAATCCCTTGTATGTTTATAAAATATTATTGTTTAATTCACATAGTTTAGAAATTCCAAATGTTGAGAATAGGAAGGAGGCCAAATACCATCTGTTTATAACTATGATGCATCGTAATATGTGTACTTTTAAAAGGAGTTTGGTCAATCATGCCACTATTTTATCGGCTCAGAATATGTTGAAGATTTAAAATGTAATTTACAGGATTACTCTGAGTATGTTGCATCCAACTGTGAGTTGTATAGAAATCCCTGTCTTCTGGCTCCCTCAAATTAATCATGTAACAAACAGCCCCCAATTAATGGGGGGCTGTTAAACTGGGCGCTTTTGCTTAGCTGCAGAAGTGTTCTAACTTTGGCTCAGTCCACATTCTTTATGCTGATAAAAAAAAAAAAAAAAAAAAAAAAACCCAAGGACAGATGAGACAAAAAACTTCTGGCTGTGTCTTTCTGCCAGGAGATAGTCACTTAGCATGGGAGGCAGGGAGTGGTAGCTAATAATTAGCTAAAGTCAGCCGGGAGAAGTCACCTGTGAAGAAACACCCTTTGGTAGTCAGTTGAAACACAGCCTTTGACACTGCCTGTTTTTAAAGTAGCATTTTCCTGTCTATGAAACTTCTTATTTAATGTACCTTTTATTTCCAATGTATCTAATTACAGACCATGGAAACAAGTCTACTTTCTTCCGTTACAAGAGCGAGGATTCTTTTAGTTGGTTGATTTCTCTGTTTTTTTTTTGTTTTTGTAAGTTACAAGCTCAACTTGTTTTAGTTAAGAACTCTGCAAACTAGAGAGACAAAAGAACCTGGTAGCCTTCTGCTACAGGCGACAAGAGTTTTGATGTCCAGAGGTGACTAGAGTAGGGTCTCCCCACCACCACCAAAGGAACAATCAAAGATGGAGGCAGATGTTTTGAAGAGGGTTTGGGGAATGTGATTTTGGGGGGGGGGGCTTAGTGGATGATAGCGAATTGTTTGGTTTTCACAGTAAGGAGTCTTGATGCTTTCAGCCTGCGCAGAGGCTTGACAGCAAACTCCCACCAAGTGGGCACATTCTAGGTGTTTTAATTCTCTGTGAGAGCTCAGTGACTTAAAGTCCTGTCTTTGTGCTCTTCATTGGTCTGATTTCTCAAACATCGGAGTTTCAGCAGATCAACTGAAAATTATACCAACATAGATTACTGAGTTATGCATAGCTAAGAACAGTGGGAGTACTTTACCTGAGAAAACAAACTGGCCTGTATGTATGATGTTTCCCGCTTAAATTTCACGTGCTAAAATTTTTTTTCTTTCATGTCGAATGGATCTCTCTGTTCTAGAAAGATGATGAGACTCCTCTAAAGGAACAATGAGAAAATTATTCAAGTCTAGGGGGTTGGCCAGGAAGATGTGAGGGATAAAAAGGAAACTGTACGAAATGATGGAAAAAATTCCAGATGGCATTGGAATAAAATCATTCTAGGACAAAACCATCAAGGTTACTTTCTATGGATAAGGCCTCAGTAGGAGTGCAACCATTACCTGGATTGCTACGTTCAGATACGAAACAGCTGAAGGAAGCTTCCAGAGAAACCTTTTTGATGCACATGGTCCAGTTTTCAAATTCAGCCTTCTTTATAAGCATGTACTAGATGTCCATATTCCCCTTGTGCGAGACAGCAAAGAAGGCCTAGAGGTAAGCTCTGCTTCTAAAGCATTTACCATTTAGAAATGAGCCGCTAGCACATAAAATGAATATGACTGCATAATGTTACCTTCCCTGTTTATGAAGATGATGATTTTTAAATGGATGAATTATTTGAACGCACTTCCCTGCATACTGCATACTTTGGCTAGCGGTTAATTCCTAAGCAAGCAAAGGAAGCCATTGAATGAATAAATTCTCTAGCACTGACCCCATCTAATGAAGTGCAGTGGATAGATGATCAAGACTGAAATTAGCAAGCAGGTGTACAAATCTTGACCTTTTTTGAGCCAGTGTAGAGCCATGGCGATCGATGACCCACCATGTGCATATATAAGCCATTGTTGCAGTTCTATAAAGTTGATAGTCAACGCTTTTTATAAAATATACTTTAATAGGAGCTGAGTAGATGACTCCATGGTTAAAAGAGAATCCCTGTTGTTCTTGCAGAAGCCCCATGTTCCCAGTACCCGCATGGTGGGTCACCACCTTCCATAACTCTGGTTCCTAAGGACCTAATGCCACCTTGTGACCTCTACAGGCATCAGACACTCATGTGGTACACATACATATATGCATGCATGCAAAACATGCACACACAAAAAATAATTAATTAAATTATATCTTTAAAAAAAAATTACCGAGCCCTAAAGGAAAAGCCATCTAACTTAAGCACCACTATGTGAGCATTTATATGTATTTATTTCAATTGGGTAAAAGATAAAAGAAAGAAACAAGAAAATATATAAGCAACTCCTGGCTTCTAATTACTTTAAAAAATTCCAGAAGGTTTATCTCATCTGGCTTTTTATGAGTACCTAACCTGAAGAAAAATGGACATCAAGGACTTCAGCTAAACAAACAATAAGAGCTATAGAGATGACATATGAATATATGGATAAAACACACAACTGAAACCACCCATTTTTTAAAATGAAGGAGATAAAATTTAATATGCATAGTAAATAATAAATGTTATTCCACTTCACGTGACATCTCATTAAGGCAAAAGTCCGTGTGGATTCTTCAAGAGTTGGGCTATAACAGGATAATTAACTGTTTGCTCCTTTAGCTTAAAGGAGGGAGAAGTGGGGTAAGATTTATTTTCTTTCAGACCTTCAGTAACCTCAGAAATCAAATCTGACTCTACAAAAGAAACAAAAGGAGGGGCTAGGAAGAGGGCTTCACAGTTAGGAGTGCATCCTGCCCTTCCAGAGGGCCTGAGTTCAAACCCCAGCTACCACAGTGAGCAAGAGCTCACACCTGCCTTCCTGTAACTCTAGCTCCAGAGGATGTGATCTCTCTCTCTCTCTCTCTCTCTCTCTCTCTCTCTCTCTCTCTCTCTCTCTCTCTCTCTCTCTNTCACACACACACACACACACACACACACCTGTACATGCACATATATATATAATTCTAATGTGTGTGTGAGTGTGTGTGTGTGTGTGTGTGTGTGAGAGAGAGAGAGAGAGAGAGAGAGAGAGAATGAATGAATCTTAAAAAAAAAAAAAACAAAGGATTTTGGTTGCTCTCCAGCTAGAGACTGCCTTTACCCACTAACTGCTGTGCCCCAGCATCTCAGCTCCTGGTTTCTTTGCTTGTTTGTAGGAGTCCCTTCACAGATGCTGGGACGCTGGGTTCTTGCATGTCTCCTCTCTGTATGTCGCATCTACTGTAAGGCAGCCATTCTACTGCACTCATGTTCCTCCTTCTCCTTTTAGATGGAATGTTTTACCTGTCGTCTGATTTAGTGCTTACAAAACCCTTATGGTACTGGTAAATTAGAGCTTAAATCACAGATTTCAGAGAAAGTGACTCCAGACTACACTGCTGCTAAGTTACAAAGCCAGGGCTAGGGGCTCTATTATGGGTTTTGCCCTTTCCCCTTAGTCTGGATTACTAAGTGTAGTCCATCCTCACTGTGATTGGGTGCAAAGGATGAAGTTGCAAATACAGAAGGATGATAATGGGGACTCGGGGGAGGAAATCAAAGAAAATGAAGTCTTCAGGCTTTTTCAGTGACACAGGTAAGGGATAGGCTTTTGAATTCTTCTCTTTTTGCTTAAGAAGTGTGTCAAAAATTATACTGTCTAAAAAACAAAATCAAAGGCTATCATAGTACTCTTGTGAGTTTTTAAGGGATTTTAAAAGTTTTTATTTTACTTTATGAGTATGTATATATACATACTCATAATTACACACATATATATGTGTATGTATATATCTGTGGACCACATGCATGCCTGGTGCTTGTGGAGGCCAAAGACGGCCTCCCCTCATCCCCTAGAACTGGAGTTAAGCCAAAGTGTTGGTGCTAGGAATCAAACCTGGGGCTTCTGCAAGAACAGTAAATGTTCTTAACCACCAAGACATCTCTCTAGCCCAACTCTTGTGTTTTAAAGGATAGAAACCTCAAGCATGTTGACAGGGCTCTTTTAAATAGAAGATGGAGAGTTACTTTGCCTAAGAAATGAATAGAAGGCCACGGAAAACCTGGAACGGAGGAAAAGAAAAAGATCTCAGAGTGAAACCAACAGTAGCTAGGATGGGGGTAACATGCCTGACAGCAACTTCTGCCCCGTTTGGGATGCGGTTGACTTTGCATTCTTTCTGTTAGAGGGATGCATCCCTCACAGTGTGTAGCTTGGTTCCCAGGTGTGTCTCCCGGGAGATTCCCAATCCTGTCCCGTGTAGGATGAGAACTCCCCATCACAGCTCCCTAACTTGCACTGCTCCTGGCTGCGTCCCCATCTGAAGCCACATGCATGCACTGTCCCTTTGTTCTGTTCTTCACACCACCTGAGATGTTTCTCACAGGCAAAGATGTAGAAAGACTTACTCAATAGAGAAAAACAGCTATTTTGAATGTAAGAAATGCAGGTGCAGGACAACTATAACTTCCTAACCCACCTTCTGGCATGTTAGATTCCCTTTAGATGGTCTCTTCTGGTTGGTCTCCAAAAGGCTGGACCAATCAAAGCACCACATCGCTGCAGTATGACTTTCAAACACAGAAGGGATGCTTTCTTACTTGTATTGTTCTGAAATCAAGGAAAGAGTTTGTGAGAAGTCTTCTAAGAGAATCCTCCCAAGGAACTCACAGCATCATCATGTATGTATACACTGGAGGCAGGGGAGGGAGTGATTTGATGGCTCAAAAGCTGAGGGGGGAGATTGCAAGTTCCATACCAGCCAAGGCTACACAAAGACTTCTGCTACAAGCTAGCCTGGTGTGTGTAGTGAGACCTTGCTTAAAAACAAAACAACCAAAAAACCTGTAAAAAAGGAAAGCTCCCAAATCCTGAGGCTTACAGATAAGATAAATGAGACGCACAAAGATAAGGAGGAGATGACTGTGAGGTAGGGAGGGCTGCTGCAGCTGCGACCTCCAGCTTCCATCATACTTAGCTTCTACTGTGGATAAAGAGTGGCGCAGCCTTCAATCCCAGCACTCTGGGAACAGAGTCAGGGTGATCCCTGTTAGTTTGAGGCCAGCCTGGTCTATGTAGACAGTTCCAGGACAACCAGAGCTACATAGAAAAATGCCCTGTCTCAAAAATTAAAATGATAAAAAGGTAGTATTTGTTGCAGCTACTACTGTGATTGTTTGAACTTTACATGTTTTGGTGAATAGAGATATAATTTGCTTTGTACCTCAAATTTCTATTTTATTTTTTTTACATTTTTTTAGTTATTGTGTAATGTGGACAAAAATTTGAATCTTAAAATGTATTTTTACCCTTTTAATTGTTGATTTTTTTGTTTGTTCATTTTTGGGTTTATTTTGTTTTGTTTTTTCCAAGACAGGCTTTTCCTGTGTAATCTTGACTGTCCTGGAACTCACTCAATAGACAATACTGGCCTCGCGAACACACAGAGATCTTCCTGCCCCTTCCTCCCAAGTGCTGGGATTAAAGACCCACACCACCACCACCACCGTCTGGCATAATGTTTAATGATAAAGACTCCAAGTTTCCTAATAATAATTTCCCACATAGGTTTGAAGTCCTGCTGTATACTTACTCATATATTTCCTGCTTATTCGTTCATTTATGTTACGTTTCATTATCTTATCACAGAAGGCATGACTTAGTAAGAAAAGGCCCGGATAAAGAACATTTATATAACCCCAAAGCAACCTTTCTACTGTAGAATGTCATTCAAGATGAAGGCATGGAAGAGAATGAAGTTGAGATGGATGTGCCTCACTTTTGTGTGTGATGACAGCATTCTCCATTTCCCTGTATGTTTTCTCCATTGCTCCTCTTCTACAGTGAGTCTTGTCCAGGCAAAGAAAGACAGTGAAAATAGGGAGAAAAGGGAAAGAGAACGGAAGTTCCAAAAATTAAACTGCAGGGAGAGGTTATCTTGATAGGAGAGTGGAATTTGAAGACAAATATATTGGAGGAGAAGCAGCTGTTGCGTGTTGTCCACTGAGTGGGGGTGGGGAGGAGGGAGTGAGGGCGGTCATGGAGACTGTGCCCTTCACAGTGTTCTGTGAAGAAAATAAATGACTAAGTTGAGCTGCCTTGAAGTTTGCATTTGGCCTGTGAACTGTTGTGTGTTCTTAACCATGATGCTGTCCTTGAGGGTTGTCACTTTATAGGAGGCACTGCACTAGTTGACTGTCAATGACAGGTGTTAAGTCACACTAGGCAGACATAAAGTGAGGCTCAATTCTGTGTTGATAAGGCACTGGGATATGATCTTGGACTTTACAAGGGACGAGTGCTGACCCTTCTAGTGCACACACCACACACACACACACACACACACACACACACACTGCTGGCTCTCCTACGAAGTGATCCCTTCTCTAAGGCTATGTCACATGATAAGGAAAGAGGACCCTTGTACCTTTAATATGATCCATAGAACCTCAGAGGAGAGGCTGTCTCCTATGTAGCATCCATATCAAACTCTAGCAAAAGAACGTGGATCACGCTACCATACTTGAGGTAGGAGAACAACAGCTGGTGGTGTTTCAGATCTGGACTGGGTACTGCATTTGAATGGATGCTTCAAGAATACCCCAGCACTTAGGTATAGCTGACATCGCCAAGCAAGTCTGTTAGTTGTGTTACTTAACCCTTATATCACCATTATGGGTATAATTTTAACTTAAATTTGGGTCTCTAATCGTCGTTTTAAATGTCTTCCAATGGATTACACAGCAAGGTAGCTTTAAAATGAAAGTTAGTGTATGAGCAAAGGAAACTGAAAAGAGCTGGGGGCAAGGGCTACACAACGAAGTTACAATAATTAAGGCAAATACTCGTGGTCGGTGAAAAGATGAGCTGACATTTAAATGTCCTCTGTAGACCCCACAAGAAGAGAAAATACTGCACTGGAAGATAAGCCTGTGTTTTGTTTGTTATTGAGACACACTCAAAAGAATTGCCCGTTGCATCCAGACGGTACAATTAAAAGACATTAGAAACAGATTGTAGAGTTTACAAGCTAGAGAGGTTATACACCCACTTCACACACTCTGGACTATAATTCAGATGTCAAGTGTCTGTTAAAGACTACTTGTTGATTTCTATACAAAGGCTTTTATCTCCAATGATAAGAATCATTGTAGGGGGAAATGTCTGAACTTAACAAAACAGAGAATGCCTGAACTCTTTTTACACAATTGTTTCTGTGGGTTCCTGAGCTCTGATTACGTAAGTCCTGCCCGTGGAATCATATGCATAACTGTAGATAGCCAACAGTGACTCAGAAAGTGCTATAGGTTATGACTATAAGGTTTTTCTCACACTCTGCAGGAATATATATTTTTGGTAGAGAAACACATGGAGAATCTATTGTAAAGAAACAAATTAGAAGTTGGGTTTTGTCTTCACGAGGTTGAACTATTGCCAATTCCTCATGACACGTAATTGTGGCCTTTCTTACTGGCCTGTGCATTGTCTCCTGCTTGGGGGAACAGTGGTCTCCCCGATGCACCAGTGTCTGGTTTGACCACAACCTTGCAATACTAGTTAACCAGCCAAGTTGGGAGGTAAGTGCAGCATAGCAAAGCAAGATGCTGCCATAGCAGACGCTCACTCTGTCTTCTTCAAATCTGAGGCTAGGAGGCCTGAGGAGATGCTATTCTGGGTAGAGAACTGGAAGTACTGGAAGTGGTCCTAAACCTAACTTGCTAGACTAGGGCACAGAGCTGCAACCTGCATCTGAGTCCAGTACAAATTAATTCTAGCAAATCTCAAGCCACAGTCTCCCAAGAGAGAGAAACAAAGGCGTGTTTTCTAAAGATACTGAATCTCGTGGTGTTTTGAATGCAAGGTTACTCTTTTTTTTAGTAACTGATTAATAGAGTAGCATTTGTGCTCTCCAATCAAATGGTCTGAAACTGGTGATGTATCTAACAACTCATAACATGGCAGAATGGAGGAATCTTAGTAAGTGCAATATTAATCAATTTATTAGAATTCTGGGAAGAGGTATGAAAGCACGTGCATCTCCCTACCTAGAGTTACAATCTCCTGAGAGTCAGGAAGTGTGTCCCTGGGGAGGTGACATCAAAGCTGGCATCCATCCCTTGACTGAACAAGTTGGGAGATATAGTATACTAACATCCAAGAGAAATGAGCAGGGTCTGAACTTCCATTGAGCCAGGTAGTTTATTGAGACATATTTGTATGTGGAGAGAGAAGGCGCAGCAAATGAGTGTCAAAGAGAAGTTCCCTTTATGGGTGTGGTGGACTGGCCTGTGTCCACCAAGAGTCACATGCTGAACCACCAGCCCTTAGAACCTTGCACTGTGAAATGGAATCCTGTCTGTTAACACTGCAGGGGAAAAATAGGCTGGAAGCTGGTTATGTTCTCAGAAGTCCAAAGGAATTGTTATCATCCTTAGATAGAATGCATGATCTTTGAAGTTCTGGGGGGTGGGGGAGGAGGGAAAACTAGATAACTGAAGTAGAACTTCCTGCATAGAACTTCCAGTGGTAACCATAGACTAGTAATCTATATACAGGCTCAGGGAAGTGTTAGAGGGGAAAGTGTGCTTATGTACACCAGTGGTTCTCAACCTGTGGGTCAGGACCCCTTCAGGGACCAAAATCGCCCCTTCACTTTGGGGTTGGGGGGGTCACACAACATGAGGGACTGTACTAAAGGGTCCCAGCATTAGAAAGCTTGAGAACCACTGATGTAGACCTTAGTACACAGTGGGAAATGGCCGGGCCTGAGAATCTGTATCATAGCTTCTCCGTCTTCTAAGGTCAGTACATAAGCTTCATGGCACTGAAAACTCCGTGTTCAGGTGTTTCAGAGTAAGAACAAATCAGCCTGCAATAAATCGTCGTCCCTGCCCACGTGTGATGTCTGCAGATGAGGCCTGGAAAGAGGAGCACCCCGATCAAATCATAAGCAAGCAGGAAAACAGATCACCTGGAAAGGCAGGAAAGAGATCGGCAGGGCTGGGCCCCCAAAATGTCAGGTTATACAACTATCAGAGCGATGTCATGTGATGTCTGGCTCTAAAATGATTGAATCTAAAATAACCATTAAAAGTGAGATGTGGATCGTTGTGAAAAGAACACTTAGAGAGAGAACTATAAATATAAACTATAACCCTGACATTTAAATATAGTCAGTGATCTTCAATGCATATTAATAGAGTTTAGAAAGGAATTTCCAATGCCAATACAGTTTAAGATATAAAGACATATTTTATATATATATAATTATACCTGTATACATGCTTACATGCATACACACACATACACATGCACAGAGACACACACACACATACAGACCTCTCAGCTACCATGTCTACCTGCGTGCCATCATGTTCCCTACCAAAAGGATAATGAACTAAACCTCCAAAACTAAGTAAGCCCCAATTAAATGCTTTCTATTATAAGAGTTGCCATGGCCCTGGTGTTTCCTCACAGCAACAGAACACTGACTAAGGCCTTGGGGAAGGCTGTGCCTTTTGGGGTTCTTAGTCTGGTTAGGAAAAGAATTCAGAAACAGACTTGAACGGAAGGTCAAGGATAATTTTACTCGAGTTTACTGGAAAAACAACAGAGGAGGCAAGCTGTAAATCTCAGCAACTGCTGAGAGAAGGGAGACAGAGAAAAGAGAACACCCTAGGGTTCGCCGTGAAGGCTGGACAAGCAGCCATGTGATGAACACATCAGAGAAATAGTGGGGGAAAGGCCAGAGTGACCAGAGAAGTAGTCTTAGCCTTTGACCAGTATTCAAAAAAATAAAAATTCAGAGAAAGAAATGAAATGTTCATGTTTCTGAATCCTAACTCATAAAGGCAGGCAGGCCAGTACCATAGGGCTCTGCAAACCTCTGCTCTAGAGGCTTCTGGGAAGGAAACATCGTTATCGTATTAAGGTGATAATAATCCTTACCGTCTCCTATTGGGTAGTTTAGCGTTCTACTTCTCTATGGCTGTGATGAGACATCATGATCAAGGCAGTTGATAAAAGAATGAGCATATTTAGGGCTTGCACTGGGGTTAGTGTCCATGACCATCATGGTGGGGAGGATTATAGGCAGGCATGGTGGTGGAGCAGTCGCTGAGAGTTCACATCTTTAGACAGCAAACACAAGACAGATAGACAATGAGAGACACTAGAAATGTCCCTCATTTGCATGTAGGGGTTTTAAAGCCTCAAAGCTCACCCCCAGCGACACACCTTCTCTAACAAGGCCACACGTCCTAACCCTGCCCCACAAACAGTTCACAAACTGGGAACTATGTATTCAGATCTGAGTCCACGGGAGCCAGTCTCATTGAAACCACTAAACTTAGAAGGCTGGGTTTTCTCCCAGGGCTATAGACTTAAAACAAGTCCTTAGAACTTTCACCTTTTTTGTGGGGCAATCTGAATTCCCAGGAAGGGCAAAGCTGATGTACTACTGAGAATACTGTAGCAGGGGAAAGTCGCTCTTCTTCAACAGTGTGGCTCTTGGTAGTCAGCCATACCCCAGCGGGTTGCCCTGAACCCCTGCAGATGGGTAGCACAAAATACACTCAGTGGGCTGCAGGAAAGTTGGGAGAGGAGGCTTGTGCACTCATGGGAGTTGGTGGGGTGGCTCCAGGCAAAGGTAGAGAGGCTATGAGGCATGAATATGATGTAAATATATTGTACTACTACATGAAATCATCAACAGATATATATTAAAAATAAATCATCAGTAGATGGTAGATAGATAGATGATGGATGGATAGATAAATAGTTAGACAGACAGACAGACAGACGGAGAGCAATAGTGGAAGATGCCCAACATCAACCTCTGGCCTCCATTTGCACACCCGCATAGGTCCAAACACAAAATTGAACAATAAGTCTGGGGAGACTGCTTAGTGAGCAAAATATTTGCTACCCAAGCCTGAATCCTAGCATCCATGTAAAACGCTGGGTGTGGCAGGCAGTACCCACCTCTAATCCCAGTTCTGAAGAACTGGACAGGAAAAAGGAAAACTGAATGAGCTCACTGGTTGGCTACATTAGACAATGAGCTCTAGGTTTGGTGAGAGATGCTGTCTGAAAACATGAAGGTGGAACAATGTTGGAAGACACCTAATATCTACCCTCTCGTCTCCACACATTTGTACATAGGCTCCTGACTCAACCCCACACTGCCTCACACAGAGAAAAAGAAAGGAGGAAATCAGAAAGGTGGGAAAAGCACAAAGCAATAAGAGAGAAGATAAGCAAGAGCTGACCCTTGCTCACCGCAGGCAGTTGGCAAGGGCTTGCTCTCCTATTTAGACTAGGGATGCTAGCTTCTACAGAGATCAAAACTGAGTCAGTGCCGAGCCTTGTGAAGAATAAACCTCCAGATCTTAAAACATGATTGATAGCACAAGTGGGAAGATTTGGGGAGAACAAACCAAAAGACCGTTTTCTCTCCTCATACTGCCTAAGGACCCATCAGCTACTGGGGCAACAGAAGTGGTCAGAGGAAAAGCAAGCATGGATCTCTGGGTGTTCATGCGTCTCTGTTGAAGTACCTGACCTCCTACAGCCCGCTGGGGGAAGAGTCTATAGGAGCAGAGAGCTCCCGTGGTCTTGTAACTTGGATTTCCCCCTGGGTACAAATCACAGAGGTAGTTGTGTGGAATGTTTGGGTGACTGGTCTGCAAGAGTCTCTGTGTTCACACGGTTGCTACAGGCAACCAAGATATTTAGGCTAAGAGGCCTCCCACCGAGCACACCAAGGCTAAGGGTGAAGGAACAGCAAGTGTAGACTAAAGAATGAATAGCAGACCGGATTTGATAGTGAGAGTTCAGATACTGCACAAACTGATGCTTGGGTAGGAAGTGAATAGCATCCCAGTCCTTTGTCTCTTTACAACCTGTCCTGAGCATAGTTGTTGCAAGTTTCTTAAAGATGGATGGATGGATGGATGGATGGATGGATGGATGGATGGATGGATGGGTGGATGGATGGGTGGACACATGAGTTAGTGAAAAATAGAATGGGAGCCTAACTTTAAAACCCCTGAGAAGGGTTTTCCCTGTGGAAACCATCTAAAGATAGACAAAGCTCTCCACAGGCACCGTGTCCACCACTCTTCAGATCTTCAGCTACTTACAGAGACTGGGAAACAGGCTCTCATGCCCTGCCCATCTGCAACTGAAGTAGGCCATGGTTACCAGATGAACAATGGCTTTGAAAACAGTACATTCGGGGAAAGAAATGTCACCAGGTACTGCCAAAAAAGAGAACTGTTTAAAAAGTAAAACAACTTCCAAGCAAGTGTGCTCGTTTACTGAAGAAAAATAAAGAGCACTTGAATTCTTTTCTGGCCAGTGTAGAATCTCCTCTTTATCCCATCCTTTATGGGTTTTAGACTTAGGGAGATGTTAGTGGGAGCAAATTTGCGATTCCAAAGAAGTCTACAAATGCACTCTCACACAGCATAACCAATCCACAGTCTTGCAGATTTTTTTTTTTCTCTGTCTTAGTCTCCGGTTCTTAGAGGAAAATGTTGGTGCAATGATGTGTCACAGCTGCTATTAGAGAAGTCCAAGGCAGAAAGTGTGACAGGGCGATCAGCCTTGGCAGTCCCCACATGCAGCGCCATTACGTTGTAATACTGTTTGATGCAATCGTATGTTTGATCAGTTTCAAGAGATAAGTATCACCTCACTTCAAACAATATGGTACAGTCTCATTGTATAGAATTATGGCTGCTGTCAATCAGCATATGGTATAACCCTTAAAGTGCCAGCTTTGGGGAATGTCATAAAAATGATTGCAACACTTGCATTAATTAGTAAGTTTTTTTTTTTCACTAAAATGAAGCAAAACCTGTTAAGACAATTTATGCGCTGTATCTCTTGCTTGTTTTTGTTATTGCAGAAATGTGTATGTCACCCATATGTGTGTACACGTGCACCTGATTAGCCTAATGGTTGTTATAATAGCCATTCTGATAAATATAGCATGCCTATGAGGCCTTCAGGTGCACAGTGGGGTCTGTACACTCTCTGTGAGCTTCCCACCCCTGCTGCCTTTTGTGCATTCGTCTTTTGATTAAGGTGTAAACCTTTAAGGTTTATAGTTTTTAAACTTCTAATACTAATTGGGTTCCACTGAGATAGTGAAGTAGCATTTTTTTTTTCATGTTGACAATGTTATACCCGAAGATACAGCCCTGTGATGTTATACATCATCACATCACACCAGCAGCTTGTTGAATTTAGGGTTCACAAGAGAATTCATAATCTGACTACAGCCTTCAAGAGAAACTAAGACCTGCATTTTCTTATTTTTGTGATTCGTGGAAGGAAAGGTCCTAGAAGAGGACTGTAGGGTCAGCTTGCTAGTTACTGTTTAACCAGCCACCCACAGGAATAGAGAATAGCAGTGACTAAGATGTTAAAAGTGGGGCTGGAGGCCAGCCTGGTCTACAGAGTGAGTTCCAGGACAGCCAGGGCTACACAGAGAAACCCTGTCTCAAAAAAAGGGGTGGGGGGTGGGGTGGGGGTGGAGAGATGCTTCAGTGGTTAAGGGCACTGACTACTCTTGAGAAGGTCCCAAGCAACCATATGGTGGCTCATGACCCTCTGTAATGGGGTCTTCTGGTGTGTCTGAAGACAGTGACAGTGTACTTATACATAAAATAAATAAAAAATAAGATCTTAAAGAAAAAAGTTACAAGAGTTGGTAATCAAATATTTTTTATCCTGGGAGTCATTATAACCATTTGGCTTTTCCCACAAGTATCTAGGCTAATATTAAGCCCCACCCACAACTTGGATTTAAATCTACTGTTGCTGTAAAGGAACAACTCCTGGGTAGGGAAGGAGATTCTGTTTGGTGCCAGACATGTTCCATGGGGGCGGGGGAGTGTCCAGGTGTGACTTATTAAGTATTTATTTACTGAAGGGTTCTTAAGTAATTGAGGGCTTGAAACAGTAATAAAAATGTGAGACAATTTTCCCAATTAGATTAACAACATTTAAATTAATTTTAATTAATTTCAAATAAATGATAGCGAGTCTAGGTTAGAGGGAAAATGACTTACGCGCAGTTGGTGGAGTGTAAATTGGCAGAGCCTGTTGGTAGGGCAATTTAACAAAATTCTTCAACATTTTAAGTCCACTTCACATCTAGGAATTTATGCCAAAAACATTTCTGAATTTATGTTTAAACATGTTTGCTAAAACAGTTTATGAGAACAAAAATTAATGCAACCTAATACTTGTCAGTAGAATTAAATATATTGTGAAATAAGCAAATGGAAGGTGATTAGAGCCTGGTAAAGGAAAATATTTCTACTGGTTCTTGCAAGATATCAGTAATTTTAAAATTTCATCATCTACACATACAACACACACACATACACACACACACACATACACATACACATAGCAAATTCGTTGTTGAAAATGTCAACCCTCTCTCTATATAAGTAAAGCTATCAAGAGCATTAACAATACTAAATCAATAAAGGTTGCTTTCTCTAGTTGAGAAATTATTCTTTTTTTTTTTAAGATTTATTTATTATTATATGTAAGTACACTGTAGCTGTCTTCTGACACTCCAGAAGAGGGAGTCAGATCTCATTACGGATGGTTGTGAGCCACCATGTGGTTACTGGGAATTGAACTCAGGACCTCTGGAAGAGCAGTCAGTGCTCTTAACCTCTGAGCCATCCCTCCAGCCCCTGAGAAATTATTCTAAGATAATTATTTTTTTCAGTGAGCATGGTTAATCTAAAAGGCAAGGTGTCACATACCAAATATAAAAACAAGCTTATATGAGACAAAATGAGAATTGCTACTTAGGAAAACACTTCTTTAATTACCCAGAGTAAGAGTTCTAAACCAGTATCCTTGAGATATGATTTCTATACGGGACAAAAAAAAAAAAAAAAAAAAAAAAGAAAGAAAGAAATTATACCTGATTGTACTGTTCAGTGAGAATACACAGCTTAAGGACAGTGGCGATGGCTCCACAGTTTGGACACACTTGCAGCTCTTGCAGAGGACTCGATGGTTCACAATCACCCATAACTCGAATTCCCAGAAATCCGACTCCTTCTTCCAGCCTCTGTGGAAACTTGAATACATATGGTGCACATAACGGACAATCAGACAGGCACATGTATACATAAAATAAAATCTTTTTTGGAAGGAGGAAAAAAAGGAAACAAAAGATTGCAGATGGGCAAAACGCCAGCTTCTCTACCGATATAAAAATTTCAGGATAATGATCTTCAATAACAACCACAAGGAAAAGGTGTTTGAAGAAGATATAGTGGAATATGACTTGAACCATGGCATCCTGCCACGTATGAGCTCAGAGAAGCCTGCTTTACTGATGCCTCTCAGACCGAATCAGCAGCTATGGGGTCCAAGCTTGCTCTGTGCTGATGTGCCTCACCCATCTATTGATCTAAAACACACTTACACATGTGTGTAACTGCAATGAAAGGCTAAAGTAACACAAACTGAGACATTAGACGCACAAAAAGTTCTTTTCCCTATACCGAACCATGAATTGACAATTTCAGTTATGAAAGTATGTGACATTTCAAAGAACAGATTGGTATTAATTATAAAAAAAATACTTTATTATGGTTTTGGTAGCTTATTAATGACAGGGCAATTAGCAGTTTGACACCATGAAAAGCAGTTAACCCCATCAAGATTGATTTTAACTCATTTTCAAAACATTTTTTAAGGAGTGTGTTTGGATAATCTTGATCCTTTCTTGAAAAAATGAACTTGTGTTTTGTTTCTAAACCATATCTGAATGGAAAAAAATCCATTCTGGCATATGTAACGAAAAATGATAATCATCTAGGTAGGCCGGGTGGCGTGGTGTGTGTAGTCCAGCTCACAGTAATGCGACTGGATTGCTCTTTAAATTAAGTGAATTTGTATGTCCACTTTCTCTTAATGGAATCAGTTTCCATATACTCTTTGTTCGAGCTGTTATCCGCTTCAGTCTGAGGGTGCTTTGTATTAACTTTTTTTTTAAAGTTACATTACAAAGAGGTTTTAAGATTTCCCAACAGGCTTTTATTTAAGCAGAGCTTTTGATCTCAAACCTGCTGGGGCCTGGTGAAATCCTCACCAATTCTCCAGTAACTCTTCACTATTGGAATTTGAAAAGACCCACCTGAAGGATTTAACTCCCTCTAAGGTTCCAGCTGCCCTTCAGCTCCATCCTCTATTCAAGCTGACTGTGAGGGTTCTGGCAACCCCTTTGTGATCTCTAAGCAGCCGAAGGTGTCCTTTGCCGTTTTTTATTCCCAAGGAAATAAAAACCAGGAGGACACAGACCTATATACCTCATGTCCTACCATCTTCAGTTGAAGAGGACGGCAGGGAGTCTGCTTAACAACCTTTGCTACCAAAATACCTTTTGGACGTGGGAACTCCATAAAAGAACTCTCATTGCATCCATTACCCTACTGCGGTGCATAACAAATTAGATTTAAAAGGCTACCTCTCTCCCTTCCAGCCGGTTCCATCATTTCCTTAAAATTTCAATTTAGTATCTAGCGACAGAATCCTCTAGCATGTACTTTAAAATCCTATAATGTCAATCATTCTAATGGAACATTGGTTCCAAAGGCCTAGATTTATGTTATTATAGACAAATCACACTTCAAAAGATCAAGTAGAGGAAGAGATAGAAAATGCTGCTCAGAGGATGTAGATGTGAAATGATAGGCGGCGAATGCCAGTCGGGGATAACTTCACTACCAAAGTTTGAATTGATTTTGTTTATCCCGCAGTCCACACTTCTAGAAAGAGTTGGAAGTTGTATTTGAAATCTCTCGACTCTGTGCATTAACCTGTTTAAGAAAGGGTAAATTAATTCCAAGAGAACTCCTGGTTGTGGCGTTTAAACGTTTTGTGTATTTAGTAACTTCGCTGTGCAGAGGCTTAGAGACAGCAGGAAAGGAAGCCCTCAAAGGCCCGCAAAGAGCATGGCGCTTGCTGCCTTCGGGTGAAGAACAGATTTAAAATATTTCTCTTCATTTCCTGTTAAGGTTATTAAAAACCCTCTTCATTATTGGAGAAATGTTGATAAGTACACGTTGACTGTATGAGACGTCGCCATCCTGAAGGCCAGGCATCAAACTAGCCCTAACTTCACATATTCAGGGAACTGGGAGAGGTCTCTGTGGGGGGATCGCGTCCTTGTGCTTCTGCAGGGTACACTGTGCACACAGCGCCTATCACTGCCCATGTTCTTTTTCCTCTTTCTGGCCAGCTGCCTAGTGGAACCCCGCCTCCTGTATTTAACAGCAGTCGAGGAGATGAAGGGAAGACGCTATGAATTTTTCTCAAGAGAAAGAGTTCTTGAAGACCTTATAAGCCACAAGAATGGCATGAGAGTTAAAGAATGTTTCCTGGTGTTTGTGGCTATTACAGGTATTCCTCAGATAAAATCTTTATCCAATTGTATTGCAAAAAAAAAAAAAAAAAGATTCACTTTTTATGCATAGACAAAATACTTTTTTATGTATAGACAAAATTCATAATGTAAATAGCTAAAACCGTATTTGTCATTTTTATAAGTGTGTACAACACTGAACAACAACAACAAAAAGCACTCCCAAGGGCTAGAGAGATGGCTCAGGTGTTAAAAGCACTGACTGTCCTTCTAGAAGAACAGGATTCAATTCCCAGCACCCACGTGGCAGCTTATAACGGTCTATAACTCCAGGGAATGGGATTTCCCCTTCTGATCAACTTTGGCACCAGCATGCATGCGATATACATACATTGATGCAGGCAAAGCGCTCATACATATTAAATAAATAAATAAATAAATAAAAAAAACTTACACTCTCCAAAAGGAGTCTAAAGGCTCTAGAAATAGTAAAATGTTAAAAGTATGGTTAGGCTAAACTGGTGACCAGTGAGCTATGAGGGTCTTCCTGCTTGGCTGTCCCCAATGCTGGGGTTGCAGACATATGTAATCCTATAGGACTTATTATGCATATGCTGAGAGTTTGAATTCCATTCTTCATGTTTGCAGAGCAAATGCTCATATCCACTGAGCCTCGGTGAATTATGCTGTCAATACACACAACATTATGCTCAGAATCTCAAAGGCTGACAGTCAGCTGGCCATCAGTGACATCACATAGAACTTCCATAGTATAGAAAGTTATTTTTTTGCACTGAATGGGGGTGTGTATGGCTGGTTCATGATAATAAAAGCCAAAATTCTGAAGTCATTTTTTTCTTAAACAACAGATTTTATAAGTGTTTTAACTATTGAAAAGAAAGCAATCATATATATATATATAAGAGGGCATCAGATCTTGTTATGGATGGTTGTAAGCCACCATGTGGTTGCTGGGATTTGAACTCCGGACCTTTGGAAGAACAGTCGGGTGCTCTTACCCACTGAGCCATCTCACCAGCCCTCTTATAACCTTTCTAATACACACAAATCTGTATTGTATTCTCATTTATAAAGAGTGTATTCAAGGTTACCAGGATTCTAAATGACACATCACATAATCTATAGTCTCAGAACTAAGTTTGGACTGGCTCTACCCATACTACATGCATTTCAGCACTGAAACTATAAAAAAAATCAAAAATCCTACTCCAAAGGTTTGCTTTTGGCTATTGAATTATTTTAAAAGGTTATAGAGGACATTCTCTGTAATCAAGGATAAATCAAAAAACAAAAAGCAAAACAAAACAAAAAAACAAACAAACAAAAAAATAAAAACGTGGCCCCTAAGGGAGTGTGGCAGCCACACAGAAAACTTGACCCAACACCAAGCTCACTGAGAGACTCAACAGCTGCCACAGCAACCAATGAGACCAGACTAGAAGAGAGGCAGCCAGGAAGTCAGGTGGTGAGGCTGGAAAGAATCCCTTTCGCAGCCACTGGCAATGGGCCCTTCAGCTGCTGTACAACCGCGGTACAGGCCCAGAGGTGTTGGATCCGATTTTGGACCCCAGCGGGGGGGGGGGGAGGGTGAAGTACAACCAATATTGTCAACAGCAAGACTGTCAAGTTAGCACAGATAATATATTCATGGAAGAGATATTGCTCTGCTGTGAGGATTCTAGAAGGAAAGCGGGCCAAGGGAACGCACTGAGCAGCTCGGCGAGCATAAACTACCCCTCGGAGGAAGGGAGAAGGCAGGCTCCATTGGCCTCTGGCCTTTCCATTCTTGTAGGAAGCGGGTCTTGTTAAGTGGGGTCTCGCAAGTATGAGCAGAGGCTCAAGTACCTGCCTAAGGGCCAAGCATAGTCAGGAAGGATGGCATATGCAGATTTCAAAAGAAAAGGGGGGGGGGGGTTGCATTTGGCATGGGTAACAGAGAGCTGTCATGTTCCTTTCCTTCAGTAGAGAAAGCAAGTGACCCAAAATAGGAAATAAATGACCCTTGCTGTGATTAGCAACTCATTGTGTTGGCTTCATGTCAAGAATGCTGTCAACAAACTAATAATAAATACTCGCTGACCACCTCTCCGGACCAAAGCGAGTGAGCAGAGAACACATCTGTGTGGCAGGTCTCGGATGACTGGCACGTTTGCCGCTCGGGGGGGGCCTGGGGCTTTTGGAGGGTGTTGCCTGACTACTGCAGCATTTCTCCAGCGTTGAGCGGTGGGGTGGGAATTCTGAATTTTGAGCTCTCCGTGCAGACAGACAGCCCGGCTAGCTGATGGTCTGCTGTGTGGCCTCCAGACTGATACCATTCTAGCCATCACTGTGGCGCGGACGGAGGCTTCGCAGGACACCCTCAGGAAAATCTCAATTGACAGACCAGTTCTCTACAGCCAGCAGCACCTGGTACAGGACCCTGACCGGAGTGTGCTTTCAGGAAATGCTTGTTAAATTTAATAACAGCCGCTAGGAATGGAGATAATTCAGGAAGTTTGAAACAGCGAATGCTACCATTTCTCCTTTATTGAAGACTCTATTTCTCTTAATTTTTTTATTTTTCTGACTTTATTGAGGTATGATTAAGAAATAGTAATTTTATGTATTTACTGTATAGAATGCAATGTGTGGACATTTGTATATTGTAAATGGATTATCATCATTAAGCTAATTAACTTACATTACTTCATATTGTTCCCAGTTACATTTCATGTGGTAAGGGCTGTTAGATTTTCTCTCAGAGCTGGGCGTGGTGGCGCACGCCTTTAATCCCAGCACTCGGGAGGCAGAGGCAGGCAGATTTCTGAGTTCCAAGGCCAGCCTGGTCTACAGAGTGAGATCCAGGACAGCCAGGGCTACACAGAGAAACCCTGTCTCGAAAAACAAAAAAGAGCAAACATCATCATGAGACATTTTGCATTCCTCACCACTTCATGCCAAAAAAAAACCCTGTTTCAAAAGAAAAAAAAAAAAAAAAAAAA
>NC_034592.1:31527315-31560306 GCF_900095145.1 Mus pahari | reverse complement strand
ATTTTTCTCTTGGGACTCTGCCAGTGCCTAACAAATACTGAGGTGGATGCTCACAGCCACTGGACTGAGCACAGGATCCCCAATGGAGGAGCTAGAGAAAGGACCCAAGGAGCTGAAGGGGTTTGCAGCCCCATAGGAGAAAAAACAATATGAACCAACCAGTACCCCCAGAGCTCCCAGGGACTAAAGCAACAATCAAAACAAAAGGAGGGACTCAAGGCTTCAGCCCCATATGTAGCAGAGGATGGCCTATTCGGCCATCAATGAAAGGAGAGGCCCTTGGTCCTGTGAAGGCTCGATGCCCCAGTGTAGGGGAATGCCAGGACAGGAAAGCGGGAGTGGGTGGGTTGGTGAACAAAGGGAGTGGGAGGGGATGGGGGTTTTCAGAGGGGAAATGAGCAAAGGGGATACAATTTGAAATGTAAATAAAGAAATTACTTAATTAAAAAATGAAAAAAAAAAAAGATTTTTCTCTCAGCGCATGCTCTGTATTATTACTAACTATACCTATCACACTGCCCATCAGGTCTCTCGTAATTTAGTTTATGTGGATTTTTGTTTGCTTGCTTGCTTGTGTTTTTCCAGACAGGGTTGCCTAAAACCAAGACTGGGTGGAGCTGGCTGGGAAGCACAGGGTGGCCTTCAACTTCTGATCCAGGGCTTTCCCGTTCAAAAACGCTGTGCTGAGAACAGAACTCAGGGCGTTAGAGGTGCTAGGCCAACATTCTGCCAACTGAGCTGCATCCCCAAGGAACAAAAGATTTGTACCCTTTCGTCCACCTCTTCCCTCTGCCTTCAGATTTTACCTTCTAATGGGGGATACAGAAAGTATTAAAAAAATACATGACACACTATGGAAATAGATTGATACACATGTAACTAAAACTTCATGTTACACACATGCTCAGAGAGAGGTATTTGGTGTGGCCACCAGTTAACCGACCAACATGTTTTTGATTAGGTCAATAAATGTGACTCCTAACAACAGTCAAGCATTCATGCCAGTCCTTTTCTCTACACACAATGTGAATTAACTTCAGATGCAAACTGTTTCACCCACTTTTCATTACAACCTTAAGTAGATATTTTGCATCTTACTGGTATGAAAACCCAGGCTAACACTGTCAAAAAAACCATTGTATGGGTTTAGTAGAGACACCAATGAGGTTCGGCATCAAGGGGCACTAGCTCAGTGTCTACCGGAAGGATACACACCAAAGAGAAAGAGCCTTCCGGCCATAAAGCTAAGTTCTGCAACCATAAGCTAAGTTGGCAAAACCATAGCTGAGTTGACAACTCCGTATCCTATACGATAGTCTCCTTAGCCAAACGCCAAGTGAAGCTAGGGGAACCTGGAAGAAGAGAAGGAAGGAATCTTGTTGCCAGAGGGATCAAGGACATCCCAAGAACACAATCCACAGAATCAACTAGGCAGGGCTCCCAGGGGCTCCCAGGGGCTCCCCGAGACTGGAGCAACCATCGCAGTGCCTGCCTGGGTCTGAGTTAGGGCCTCTGCCTTTACTTTAGGGTTGCATAGCTTGCTCTTCTTCTTCTGGGCCCCTAACAGCAGGAGTGGGGAGTAACTTTGACTCCTTTGTCTAAGCTTGGGACCCTTTTCCTTCTACTGGATCACCTCCGGCCTTTATGAAGGTTTGAGTCTTACTGTAATTTGTTACACCCTGGGAAGCCTTTTTTTTTTTTTTTTGGAAGGAAAATGAGGAGGAGGGGATCTAGAGAGGCGGGGAAGGGAACTGGGAGGGGTGAAGTTAGTGGAAATTGCAATCAATTAAATGAAATTAAAAAAACAAAAGACTCACTTGAGGAACCCATTGTCTTTCTGCATTAGTGCTTTTCTTCTGTGCGGATGACTCTCTTTCTTGGTACCCCCTTGTTTCTTAAAGACTTCCCCAACAACCTAAGCCTGCTTCTCTTGGAGACAGGAAGGAGCCACACTTCCGGTTTTAAGTGCCCTCAGGGAAGGAGAAGGACTGACTTGAAGTCAAGTTAGTGAATGAATGGCTAACTTTATGGATCAGTTCCACGGCTCAGGATCCCTACATTTTTGTTAAGTTAGGTGTAGACATTGTTTGAAGGGGTTGAGAGTACTTTTATTTTGTTGTTTTGTTTTTTTGTTTTTTTTTTGTTTTTTTTTTTTTTAAGACAGGGTCTTACTGTGTAGCCCTAGTCAGGCTGGGAATTCTCCCAAACATACCAAGATCCACTTACCTCTGCTTCTTAAGGGTTGGGACTAAAGGCATGTATACCACCACACCCAGCTGTTTGTTTTTGATAGGATAGATAAAGCTCTGGATAGAGCACATTACTTTTGATAATGTGGACAGGTCTCATCCAATCAGTGGAAGGCATTAAAAGACCAAGTCCATGCATAAAGTAAGAATTTAGTGCTGAGACCATATTCAGGTTTGATAGGTGATATTAAGTTTTCTCTGCTTCTCCAACTAGTGGTCTGCCTGTCTGATTTTAGATTACTTTTGAGCATTAACAATCTCCCTCTCCCTCTCCCTCTCTCTCTCCCTCTCCCTCTCTCTTTCCCTCTCTCTCTCCCTCTCTCTCTGTCCCCTCTTTCATCCTTCTGTCTCCATGGAGAACCCTCACTAATGGACCAGGGCACTAGGTACAGGCACATAGCAACAGGCTGATAAACAGACTGTATTTGATTATATTCCTTGTACTAATGAAAAGCAGTAAAAATGGAAAGTAAGCAGTTGATTTAAGAAATGAGTGACAAGACTAAGAATACCTTAAATAAATAAACATGAGATTGTTCTCGGTTGGCACGTGGAGGATCAGACAGTCAGTCGCAGACAACATTCCATTTTATCATTCTATTTAGAGCAAGCACTTCCAATGAACGAACACTAGCAGGAAGGCTTAGCTAAAGCCCGGTGAGCGGCAGGGTAGGAAGGCAGTCTTATTTAGTACCTAGTAGATAACGGGGGGGGGGGGGGGGGGAGGCTCTCCTGTGTTTGCCTTCACTTAATCATCACAATGTCTTGTCTTGTTGAAGCCTGAGCTTTAGAGTCATGTCTGCGGATGACGGCTTCTCAGAAGTCAGACTTTCTTCTTGACTATGAACCGCCCCACTACTGTCTATTTGCTTGAACGGACTGAGCTTGTTCTCCCTCTGGACTTGCATGTCTATGCTGCTCTCGGTGTAGACGACCACCCGTGTCCCCTGCTTCCTCGCCTTTTAAACTCTGTCCTGAATACTCGAGGAACTCATTTACCTCCCAGCCAGGCCGATTCACACAGGCTTGCTCAGCATCTCTGTCTCCCGCGCACCTGCTTGCTTTGGAGTGCGTGTGATTAGGGGGTTGGGCACAACTATCCCTTTAATCCCTATCTTCCAGTCTAGACATTAAGGTACACTAGAACAAGAAATGCATACAGTTTGAGCCATCCACAACGTGAAAGTGACTAAAGCATACGTCACACATCGATTTGAATCTATTTGAAACCAAGTCTTTGTGGGGCTAAAGTTTCCCAGATGCATCTCACCTCCTAGGGTTCTTCCCAAGAGAAGTTCCATAGTCCTCACTTATGGAAATATGTAGGAAAGCCTCTTTACCCATCACTTCCCTCAGGCTCTGCCTCAATTCAAATGCTACTTATAAAGAAATTGGTTTTGAAAACCATACTTGTGTTATTTTGACACCTAAGAAACTTACCTTTTCCAGGTACGAACACTTCAAATGAAACCAGCTTTTATCTTCTTGTTTTAGCCTAGACAGCCAAGTTTTGAAATATATATAAATACAGATATTGGTTTATTTATATATTTTTTCTTGCGTGTATGTCCCTGCCTGTCTGTATGTGTGCTGTAGGCATGTAGAGGCCTGAGAAGTCTGAAGAGGGTGTTCAGATCCCTGAAACTGGAGTTATAGGAAATTATATGCTGCTCAGTGTGGGTGCTGGTCATCAAACTTGGGTCCTCTGCAAGAGTAGTGAGTGCTCTTAACAACTGATCCATCTCGACACACCCTTTGTTCTGCTTAGCTATTAAAGCATTTATTTAACTAATAAATACATACATATGTACATGCATACACACATACATACATCCATGCACATGTATATATATATGCACATATATATATAAATATTCAAAAACTATACAGATCTACAGAATTGTTCTTTTTTTAAATTTTTTTATTGTTTTCTTTATTTACATTTCAAATGCTATCCCGAAAGTTCCCTATACCCCCCCCCCCCCCCCTACTCCCCTACCCACCCACTCCCACTACTTGGCCCAGGCCTTCCCTTGTGCTGGGTCATATAAAGTTTGCAAGACCAAGGGGCCTCTCTTCCCAGTGATGGTCGATTAGGAGAATTGTATTGTTCTTAAAGAACTAGGAAACCAGTGTTAGCAGAACCTAACATTCCAGATGCATCAAAACCCCAGTAATGTATATTTACTGATTTTGAATGTCATGCATGCCTATTATATTATATTATATTATATTGGAAACCAAATGTTCTGATTACCTTTAAACAGACTGCATCTCAATGGCTTTTCTCCACTTTCTTAATTCTCTAGCAGAAAGTACAAACTAAAAGTCAGACTGAAAAAAAAAATTACCTTCTCTCACCTTCACTCGCCTGCCCATTGCCTAGCATATTCCTCTGATCTTGGTCTTGGAATGTTTAAGCTGCTTTGCCATGCCAACGTATCTGCTTCAATCTTCTCAGCAGCCACGCACAGTGTCAGGTATTAATAGCCTACCTTCAAATTTGTACAATCAGTGTCTTGGCACTCCAGTATAGACCATTAAAACTGTATAGTACAGTACCTTCCTTTTCATAAGTTCAGGTGGGTTCAAAGTCTAACTTTACTTTCTAAACATACTTTAGTTTGTCCATTGGGTGACTACTAAAGCTAACTATGACTCCTGTATACACAAATTTACACATTAATGGTTAATTCTTTATCTGTAAATCTGGGTTTTACAGAAAAGATGGACATGGGAGTTAATCAAGAAGTTCTTCACCTTTAACAAATGTTAGAGGTAAGTTGGCCTTGGGTCAACAGTTCAACATTGCCAGGACAGATTTCAGCAGTCTTTCCTTAACCATGTTGCCTCTCAGATGAAAGACAGTTACTACCCCTCTAGACATGGAAAAGGCAGAAAGCATCTATATTTGTCTTCCAACTATGTCTCAATGGATAGAATTGTTTCAGGTGGTTATTCTCAGCAGCAAGAAAGTCAGGAGGCTGTTAAAATTGTTGTGTTGCCAACATACACTCTTTTGTATGGAGGTGAAGACAGGCTCCCTGGTGTTTTCTCCGTGAACTCGTTTGAAAGCAGAACTCCTCAGCCAATGGCCGTCATAGTGGTCCAGGTATGTAGATGTAGGTCTTAATCTCTCATGTCTGCTGAGTGCTGGAGCTAAAGGTGTTCCCACCATACCCAGCTAAAGTGTATAAGTAAATTTGTTTTTGTTGTTGTTATTTTGTTTTTTCCTACAAAGGAAGGAAAAAGAACCTAAGTATTAAAGTCCTTTGGATATACCGTGTGAAACTGTAGAATGTGTATATGTGCTACCTAAGATCCTAGAAAATATCAAAGAAAGGATTTTTAAAAAAGCATATAAGTTACTTGGTTATGAGACCTGACGGCCTGGAGTGCCCAAGAAAACCCTTGCTGGAGAGTTGCTCACAGCCCCAAGGTGACAAACATGCAAAGTGACAAACACGCACTTCTCCTTAAGGAAGATTGAGGGTATTCAACAGGGGACCTATGATACTGTAATATGATAGAACAAACTGTAAATACGTGGGATAAGAAAAGAAGCAAAAGATAAAATTGCTATATAATGAAAGAACAAGACATTAATGACAAGGAAAGCTAAATCTGAAAAATAAAACTTGCAGAAGAAAGGAATCTGATGATTCAGATACAAGTCCTGACTTGATAGCTAATCAATAGCTCAGGAACTGTAACTGAAAGATGCACCTAAATAAAGCACCAGCAGTTAACACAGAGCAAAGACCAAACCTGAGGCTTTTATGGAGGCTCAGAGACCTGAAAGAATGACTCCGGGATATACATTTATCTATGAATAGATAAGAGAGGCGTGAGATAAATGAAAATAAATCCACAGTTAGAAATATCATAGTAAAAAGAAATCATTCAAAAGCAACATGCATTTCTATTATATGGGTAGGAAAAGCGCTCCAGACAAGGACTGCCAGGCAAGCCTGGAGACTTGAAGTGGGTCCTAGCATCCAGGGAAAGAGCCAAGCACATAGCATGCACGCTCTTGTGGTCCTAGGGGTGAGAAGGTGTGGATGGGCAAATGCATGGACCTTGCTAGCCTGCCAGCCTAACTGGATCAGTTAGTTCCCAGAGAGGGAACCTGTCCCAGAAAGTAAAGTGGGAACCAATGTGCAGAAAATAAGAATGTTCTGCTCTGGGGGAGAGATCTGTACCACACCTCTCCCCGCGAGGCTCAGGGGTCATCTTTGAAGTGGGTGTGTGTAAGAAGAAGATAGAAGACAGAAGGAGCCGGCATCAAAGTTAAGCAGTATTTGTTAGACACCGCTATCACAGCAAGTGCACGATCCAGCCAACCAGAAGCCCGTCACAGATGATGTGCTATAAAGTGCCTGCCCCAACTCATCATTGAGGAGCCTGTAGCAAGCGATGGCTGCTCGGGGAGGGACAGTTAATATTCTTTAGGGATGCAGACCCCAAGAACACCCTAGCATTCCCCTACCCTGGGTCATCGAGCCTCCACAGGACCAAGGGGCTCCACTCCCAGTGATGCCCAATAAGGCCATCCTCTGCTACATATCCAGCTGGAGCCATGGGTCCCTCCATGTGTACTCTTTGGTTGGAACCACAGTAATTATTACTGGGCTACATAAAGTCTCAGGCCAGGTGCAGTTGTCTGACACCCAATCTCAAAATGAATGAATGAATGAATGAACAAGTAAAAACCTAAATATTGCTTATCCTTGCTCATCTGAAGAACTGCTTCTAAACTTACTTTGTCAGTTGCCAGTTCTTCTATTTTTCGAGAGATGTTCATTCCTTTTAAATAACTTTTTAAATTCTCGGCTATGTATTATATATTTTTTTGTTATACAAGGAGAAGAATTTTCACGTCATGAGAGAGGGAGTAGTTTGTATGAGCTCAGGTTTCACGTTAGCAGAAATAAGAAGCAATGCGTTGGTGGTGTTTTTATGACTTAGCTCCTCTGAGATATCAAAAGGCCACTGTCATTGCTGAGATTTGAAGAATGGAATCCTGTCACGGCAGGGATCACACCTGTAGCCAACCCACACTAAAATCTCTATGCATGTGTCTTTTGTGGTACTGTGGATTAGACCCAGGCCTTCGAACATACTAAGCACATGCCATGCTGCTGAGGTAAAGCCCAGTCCCTCCATATTGCCATTGATCCCATATTAAGGATAAATAACTTATGATGTAAAGTTATATGTTTACACTACTTTGAGTTTCTTTACATAAACAATGCCAGAATTTTATCTAAAGTGTATTTGGGGGAGGGCAAGCAGTCTTACCTTGTAGCCCCTGGCTAACCTGGAACTCAGGACGAAGACCAGGCTGGCTTTAAACTCTGATCATTTGCCTCATATTGAGATTAGAGGTGGTCACTACAGTGGGCACTCAGACTAGTGAATATGTTTTTATAGGATATAGAGTGTTTTGTTTTGTTTTGTTTTGTTTTGTATTCCCAGTATGACCCTCTAAAAGGAAAAAGATGAAGCCAGGCCTTGTCTACATAAGATAGCCAGGGCAATGTAGTGAGACCCAGTCTCAAAAAAAACAAACAAAAAGCAACAAAAGTTTATGAAAAAAAAGATGAAAAGATGTTAAAAGAATCTGTGGGAAGAAACAAGAGATGGGGAGGCAGAGGTGTCAAATAACAAATTGACAGAAGGAAGGAACTTTTAAAAGTGAATAAAACAACAACAACAAAAAAATGTGATAAGGATGTCCAAAGAATTCTGGGATATGCGGCCTGTGCTCAAGGGGCTCTCCACCGTACCTGCTGGACAGACTCCACAGCTACCTACGTCAGCTACAAGTGATTCTTCTGTGTAGTCAGTGAAATCAGAGAACCTAAATAAATCATTGAAGACAGAAGGATTAGTAAAAGCTCGAAATGAAATCACACCCCAAATTATGTGTGCTGGGAAGGACTAGGCAGGCCACTCTGTCCCTCTGGGTACAACAGAGAAGACTGTCTTCTCCTTGGGCCCTTTCTTCTCCAGCTAATTACACAGCTGATTACTACGGAACAAAGGGAGACACAGAAGAGAAGGCCTACGGGGTGAGCAGGGCCCGGCTGGGAGAAAGGAAGATGATTCATTGAAAAACCCTTTGTCCGGCCTGCTGCTCTGTCTGGGGTGACATCCTGGGCCTGGAAGAGTGGGAACTCCAGATGTGAGGAACTGAGGCGTTTTTTTCAGACCCAGGCAAGCCACAAAACAGCCATAAAAGTCCTTCAGATTTCTTTCTTCATTTTCTTTCACAAGACCTGGCTTGGTATGGCCTGGCCTTAGGGCAGGAGATCCCCTTCAGAGCGCCTAACCAAGAGGCCGGGGGCTCTTCCGCCTCTGTGGCATGCTCAGGACTCCTTCCCTGTCTTATTAAGCCCCCAAACAATTTATAGTTTCCACTTTACTCACCCAAGAGCACTGGCACGAGACAGAAGTGCAGAGAGCTAAGGATTGTGACTTTGAACCAGCGAAGGTGACCCTCTTCCATTTGCCAACAGTGAGGTTAAAAAAAAAGGGGGGTCATGGCAAGGTAAACTCTAAAACATTTTTTAAAAGTTTAAAAAATCAGGATCTTGTCCTTCTTAAGAAAATGTTCTGTACAGATTTTACTACATCCAAAAAATAAAAAAATCATCCCCATTTTGTGATATTTTTTGAGAAAGAAATAAAGGTCATTTTAAATTTCCCAATTCTATTTTGCTGTTGTCTTGAATAATTCTGGATAGACCCATTGTTTAAACTTTTTCTATTCTAATCAAAGATGGGTTTGAGGCTTTTAAATAAGACCAAGTGTTAAAGAATGACTATTTAGAGCCTGCTAAATATTTCAGTGAGGGAGTGGGAGTCTCAGCCTTTTGAGTTCTCTTCCTCCTTTCAAGTTCCTAGGTTAAAAATTAAGCCCCTGCGGTGAAGGGCACCTGTATTTGTTTGCCCTGTTATGCTGCTATTCTGAGATGCTTTACAGCTGTCTAAATTAGCATAATTAAATCCACATCAATTAAAAGCCTCAATCACCCGTCTCCGCTTCACATGTAGATGGTGACATTTGTCTAAGGTGGTAAGTAACAAAGAGACTTTTTAACAGTTGAAGACCTGGCTGAAAAGGTGGTTGCTAGGGTTGATCCATTGTAAAGGGTTTACCTTAATGCTCTGCAAGTGGTCAATGAGAGTTATTTGGTCAAAGTGGTGGAAGTTTGCATTTCAATGCCGCTGGCCGTTAAAGAAGTGCCTTTTACCTCTGGCCTCGTGGGGCAGGGCTCTTTATCCTCCGGTAATGAAGGGAAACAAAGAAGCATTCTGACCTGGC
Organism: Mus pahari; assembly: GCF_900095145.1. Taxonomy (NCBI): domain Eukaryota; kingdom Metazoa; phylum Chordata; class Mammalia; order Rodentia; family Muridae; genus Mus; species Mus pahari. The sequence goes on along the minus strand of NC_034592.1, from coordinate 31,550,727 downwards.
CAGAGAACCCTTTACTTTTAAAGGAGGGGAACCCTGTGACCTCAGGACCAAGGGAAAGATTGCTCTGTGTGGAGCTGGCAAAGAAAATTCCTCGAGATGGAAACAGACGGGGGGCCCAGGGGTTAATTTCTGGAACAGAATATTTTGCATACAAATGAAAAATGACCGCATTCCTGTTATCCTCCGTTTTCAGTGTCATCAGCACGAAGCAGCAGCCCATGTTCCCTCGCCACTTGGAGACTGTTCATTACCTTAGAGAAAGAAGGGCACCTTGTTGGTTATTCAGCTCAGTTCAGGTCAGTGATGTAGTCTACACGAGTCTGAAGCATGAGGCTTCTGGGCATCTTTGTATTCTTCCAAATACACTTGCATGTTGCTCATCTGTATAATCATGGGCTTGTCTATATAAACAGTGAACTTCTGTGAGTATGTACTTTTTTCATCACCACGAGTTGCTTACATAATTCCTTCACACAAGACCACATAGAGTGAGTGAGGCAAGTTGCTCTAGGTTAAAAACTTCAGAGATGGGACAAGAAATTCCCCAAGGCACATGGCATTCTTTATTCTTATTTTGTCTTGTGCAATAAGCCCTGTTAGTGTGTGTGTATGTGTGTGATCACAAATACCTTAATTTTTGTCAGCTATTTCTTATTGAGACTATGGTTTGGCGAAGAGATTTTGGAACCAGCAAGCCTAATAATTTGATGTCCAGGTGCCCTGTATAGACAGAAGTGTGTATTGATTCTGTTATCTTTTCACCCAATCTCACCTAGCCAGCATTGCTGGGACATCATTGGAAAGGTTGGTGCAGTGTCAGCCCTGGTCTCCGTGTGATGGAATTGTTTGAATGCTGAGTGACTGAAACTTGTTTGCATCCCAGCTTGTGGAGGCAAACTTCAAGGAAATAGTCATCTCTCAACTCCAGCCCCTGAATACAACATGGGAGGCTTACCACTCCCTGCTGGGCCAGGGCAGCAGGGCACAGAAGCCACTGTTAATCACTAGTGAACTACTGTTTGCAAAAGGGCTCATTATTAGATAAACAGCCGAAGCCCAAGGAAGTATGGGGAAAATACACCCTGAGTCACAGACAAAATTTGGGGGAGAAAAATCTTGAAAGTTAGACCGTATGTGTTGACAAAATTTAGGGATTTTAAAACATGTATCTACACGTTTATTTTATAAATTGTACATAAGACTGGCTCCTTTTCCAGTGCAAAATCAAATATTTAGATTTGCACAAACCTATGGAAGCCAGATTTTAGACAAAAAGGGATTTTTTTTTTCTGTCAGACTGTCAGTCTGAATTCCATCACAATCTGTTCAGCTGTTTTTGTTACAGGCAGGCGTAAAAAAGTACTGGAGAAGTGTGTATTTGTATTTGGGACCATTTATTAAAATGGAAGAGCTGAATCCTGCCTTCTAATGACCTTCCTTTTTTTTTTTTTTTTTTTGGATTTTCGAGACAGGGTTTCTCTGTTTAGCCCTGGCTTCCTGGAACTCACTCTGTAGACCAGACTGGCCTTGAACTCAGAAATCTGTCAGTCTCTGCCTCTTAAGTGCTGGGATTAAAGGCGTGCGCCACCACGCCCAGCTATGACCTTCCATTCTTAAAGCCAGTATTTCATGAGGAAGTACACGGAACTCTTGTGAAACACATAAAGAAAAGCAGAGATCAGTGGGAAATGCCCATGGCTAGCAACTACAAAACTGACTTTTAAACATTTTCTAAAATGACACTGAAATCTTGCCTTAATAAGTTTTCTGTAACCTGTATGATTTTGCCTTGGTGAAAAACAGGAAAATGATTAGCCGAAAGCAAAATTGAGGGTTTTATTTAATGTCATGATTTCTTTACTCCATCCTCTGTGCTAATCTAAAATTAACGAGTTCGAATATTCAATATCATTTAACATGCATATACAATTATATGCAAAGATTGCCTCTAAGAACCTTAAAGCTAGAACTCGAACCTATGGAAGATAAGCCATTACAGTGAAAACCAAGCATTAAATAGTTTTTAGTTGCTAGTTTACAGAGCTTTCAGCCAAGGCCTTTCAATAGTTAGTGCTTCATGTAGAGAGCCACTTGTCACAGAAATGAGACTAGAATGTTACTCTTCCTAAGTGAGTCTCTCACACAAAAGTCGGACAACAGTACAGTTGCTAAGATCCTTGGCTATGTCCCAGTAAACACTCAAAGTCTATTTTCGTAGGTTAAAATCTACCACAAAAGAATCTACCTTTAAGAGAGTGTATTGGCCTGCCTATGCTGCTGTAATAAAACATCACGGTCAGGGTGACTTAATATAATGCAGGGTTTCCTAGCTCTAGAGTTGAGAAACCTATGCTCAAACCTTGAGCTCTTCCTGAATTGCAAGGATTGCCTCTCTTCTTAAAAGGGCACACTCCTATTGGCTCAGAACCACTGACCATATCATGCAACACTAATTACCTCCACGAAGCACCATCCCCAACTCTGGGAGCATCCTGGCTTAGAGCTTCAGCCAATGCTTCTGAAGAGACTCAATGTAGTCCACACTGAGATGAAACAAGTACAGAAACTACAGGATTCTGCATGTTCATGCTTATATCAACTCTGCGTAAGGCTAGATAGTCATCTCAGAGATTCTGATTTCAATGTTGCATAGTTATGAGCAACAGCACCATTGTGTAGCTATAAGGAGTCCCAGAGGCTGCTAAGTATATCATTGTAACTACACACACAGAGGTAGAGACTGAGTTCCTTGTAGTCAGTGCACCAAGTGTGGGGAGGTGGAAGTGCTGACGTGTCTCATACAGTTGCCATCTTTGACTTATTTTGAGCTTCCAATTGTTATTGTACCTGTCTGTCCACTGCAAAGAAGGTCTAGTCCTCTGAAAATATGTTTTAAAACTTCATGTAACCCACTACACTACTGTTCTATTGGGTAAAATATAGCTTTTCATTTTGGAGCTTTGTTTACTTCAAAGTTCAGGCTTTTGGTATATATGTGTGTGTGAAATTTGTATATTGTACATATATATGTGTGTGTGTATTTCTATATATATTGGAAATTTATATTGGTAATATTCATTGGATGTCCAATTCTAGTGAAGATGAAATTGAGTAAGATTTATTATGTTAAAAAAAAAAAAAACCAATAACAAAAACCAAAACAAAACCAAAGACGAAACAAAAAGATTTAGTATGTAGTTCATAGAATTACCGATCTACCAAGAGATTTTGTACTTTCATTGGAACACTGGTTGAATATTCTCAGCACTGGCAAGGAAAAAAGAGGAAATAAATTAATAAATAGGAAACATTATGGTACATATGGTGTTTAAAAAGCAAGCACTATGTATTGTTTATAGGGGTGTAGATTGCTACAAAATTTCTAGAAATAAACATTGATACATAGAACATATTTACATTTTTACTAAGTATTTGTATATTTGGGCTTTGTTCTAAAAATGTCGTTATGCAATCGTTAATGAAGACATCAGTTGCAATCTTATTTTCTCTAGCAATAGTCAGTATTCAAGGGTTGTCGAAATAAGGTGATATGTTTATATAATCTCAATGTAATGCTGAAATATGTTACATACAAGGAAAACCAATGTGGCCCATAAAGCTGTACATGGTATCACAAAATGTAATAAAGATCAAATTGTGAAACATTGGGAATTATCTGATGTAGCTCACGCAGGAGTTACATCAGTTTTTATGATATAGAGTATGTTAGACCTACTCATCTGCCATGTTGAGAGACTTTAATCTGTTCATAGCACACTAGCAACGAGGCAGCTCGGTCAAGTGCATTGTGCATTTTTGTACTGCCTGTTTTTTTTTTTTCAGGTTATCATTTTACTAGCAAGAACAACATGACAATGTTATTGTGAACAGAGTGAAGAAGCGTCGGGGGCCTTTTCTCTTTTGTTACAATAAAACTAATGCAGTGATTTTAAAATGTCTGTGTAATAGTCAAACATCATACAATGTATATTTAAGGTTGTATTTATAGAAAGACTACCTAAAGAAAATAGAAACAAAAACTGTGTGCTTTGGAAAATATGAAAAAAGTACCTAACTTCCATGGAAATACACTGTTTTCTGGATAATGCTCGGTCAGCTGAACTAAATAACGGGAAACGCACACTGTAAAGTGGAGACTTTGTCAAGGTCAGTGTGTATAGTGGATGGCCAAGCTACTGATCCTTACTTCCCATGAATCCTGTCCTCTGGTTGTTGGCCCTTTGTTTTCAGTGATTGGCATGCCTTCCTTTGTTCTGTGGGTGATGGATAGAGGACTAGAGCCATACCCATCTCTTTCCCAAGATCTGGATATAGAAATACAATTAAACCAATTAAAACAATTAAACCCGAGTTGCTGGAGACTTGGTTTTGTTTCTTTTTACTTTTCCATGTCAGTTCATGCAACATATATGTTTATGCACCAAATACTGAGCAAATAATTAACATATCCTTTTCCGAATAATATTTCCTAGAATCTGATCAATAATAAACGTATGTCAGTATGTGAGACAATGGTCAGTACAAAGGAGAAACCATGAAGGAGACCAGGAAGATGGGTTCATGGTGGCATACTACTGATATTTGTTTTGGTTTTAATTAGTTTTATTTCTACGTATGAGTGTTCCCTGCCTATATGCTTGTGCTCCATCTGAATGCAATGGACTTGGAGGCCAGAAGAGGACATGGGGACTGGAGTGACAGATGGTTAGAGCCACCATGTGAGTGCTGGGAGATGAACCCAGGTGCTCTTTCCAAACCCAGGACTAAGGTTTTAAGTACATATCAGAAAAGGTTTCTCTGAGATGATGTGTGAAGAAAGATGGGCATTAAGAATGGGAATGAGAAGCTAGAGTGATGGCTCAGTGGTCAGATGGTCAGAGTATCAACTGCTCTCCCAGAGGACCCAGGTTCAACTCCCAACACTATTATAACAGCTCACAATAGTAACTCCAGTATCTAAAACCCTCACACAGACAAACATGCAGGCAAAACACCAATGTACATGAAATAAAAATAAATAAATGGTATTTTAAAAAGAGTTGGGAATACCATAACAGGGATCTGGGGAAAGATCTGTAGAGACAGTAATCTCACTTGGGACTGTGCTCTCTCGATGCTCATGGGACAGGTGACTGGAGCTAAAAGAAGGGAGAAAAGAATGGAAAGAAGCTGAGGCAGAAGCTCAGGCCTGGAGTCAGATCACATAGGCTGGGAGGTCAGTACGAAGACATCGGCTTTGCTCTGGAGTGAGATGGGAGCCATAGAGGTGATTAAGAGTGGAATTACTTGACCTATATTTTGGTACCAATCTTATGTCCATCAGATATGAAGATGGCCCAAGAAAGGCCAAAGGCAGAGGCTAGGGACCAGTCAGAAGTTTCATGTGTTGTTCAGGTGCCTTGAAGTGATCCTGATGTGATGGGAATGGTGGGTTTCTGGAAATAATCTGATATTCAGCTTCTCCTTTCATTTGGTTAGTAGTTCCACATCCTTCTAATACATTTTTTTTCTCAAAGTTAGGCAGACTGGATTTTTATTCTTATAACATGAGCACCCTACAAAATTAGGAATGTTTATAAATAATTACAAAAATAATAACTTCTAATAAACGCTGTGCCCTTGGACAAGTCACTTGATCTCTCTGTATTTCATTCACTCATGTCCAAGTCGAGCTGGTCACTTGAATGAGTCACTGGAAATTGATGTTTCATGGGTCAATTTCCCACCCTCTCATATGGCTCACCTCTAGGACGCAGAAGATTGGTTGCTTTGAGGATTAAGTGAATGAATACATGTAAAACATGTAGAATCAAGCCTTGTCCATTGTAAGAGACAAACTCACTATTAGCGGCAGCTGTGCTCACATTTACTGCTGTTTCCATTCCTAACAGTATCACATCTCCTGAACCCCATCATAGCACAGTAGCACAGGGTAGGTAGCATGACCCACACTTTACATGTTAAAGGATGGCTGTTAACACATCTTGTATCTCAATGGGCGTTGTATCTCAAAACAACTCATGTGGTACATACATGCCTACCCAAGTCTATTTTGCATGTTTAAATTAACCAACAGAAAACAAACAAACTAGATATGTTTGTTTTTCTCCTGCCTAGTGGGAGCAAAGTTGTTCCATGTTATCATTTGAGGGTATCAACTTCTTTGATTCATTTATTTATTGAGGCAAAGTCTCACCATGTAGTCCTGGCTTGCCTTGAACTCACAGAGATATGCCTGCCTCTGCTTCCTCAGTGCCATTACATACAACCTAAGTGGATATTTTCATTGTCTATACATCAGAAGGCAAGTTCAGAAAAAGCGCTGAGTGTTCATAGCCCAGTTCAGTGGTTTTGTTCTTGCCTTGCAAAGCTCTTTGCTTGTGTCAGTTGCAGAGAGGCAGGCAGCGCACAGGGCATGATGGATGATGCATTGCCAACTTCCTGCTTCTGTGTCTTCTCTGCTCCCCATGTCCTATATGTATATTGGGTTTCTCCACTCCTGCCTCCAAAATAGTTAACAATTAACGAGGTAGTAAGTGAAGGAATGAATTGGTGAATATTCTCTGTTTTATCCTTAAAAAACAAAAAAAAAAACCAAGACAACACATAAGAAGTAGATCGCTTGGTTTCACACAACTGCTAAATGAGGAAGCCTGAAACCCAGGTGGCAGAAAACCACATCCAGAATGCTATCAAATCTGGGAAAAGCTTTAGACCAAAACGTAGCAGTAGGTGTGCTCAGCCTTGAATGTGCCTACCAGATGAACACCCACTGCAGATGGCATATCCAATTTAATCAACATCACCTGTGAGCCAAACTGAACAGTAAATGTTAAGACAGGATCACTAATAATGGGGACCTGGAATGTAGCCAGAATTAAAACAATGATCTGCTTAACAATCCCTCTGGGCTGGATGCATGTGGAGAACGGATAAATGCTGGATATCGAAACAGCTGTTCTATGGCAAACTGAAATGGGGCAATCAGACAGCAAAGGGAGAAGAAACACTTGAAAGTTGTCTTAAATAAAACCGCGCTTTAAATAGTATGTGACCTGGCTGTGGCCTTTTTTAGAGTCAGCCACCACCCACAATGAACCCTGCCAAGCCTCTCTAGAGACTGAATAGCCGTTGGTGAATACGCCTGTGTGATTACAAATAACCAGGACAACTGGGACCACCACTGCCCACATACATGGATGGCACTAGTCCACACGAAGACCTGGAATGGTTAGACTGTAAACGTTCCATGTTAGAATGTCAACACCTCCTGCTTAGCTTCCAGAACTTCACTCTCTTCTCTGGGCTCCTTGTAGATGACAAATAGAGTGGCTTGGTGTTATTTATATTTTGATCGTTAGCTTCTTCTTAGATTATAGTTCCATGCCTCTTAGCAGGCTCACAAGTTGCCTTAGAACAGAAAGCAGAATTGGTGCTGAGGATACTCAACAGCTAGTGAGGTGCAGACGAGGACCAGGAAGATTGCTACTTTGTGGCAGTGTCCACTCTCCTTGGGTGCTGGTGAGTACACACTTTGAAGTACGGAAGAGCTGTATACCAATGTTTCCTGGAAAGTCTTGTCAACTGATTGATTTCCCCAAATGCGTTTCTGTCTGTCGTTTGGAGAAAGCTCTCATCAGTAGATAACTCATCGCACTTACAGCCAACCACATTAAAATAAATAGGCCTCTTGCAGAGTTAACAGGGGGAACTACCATCAGCTAACCGGGTAACCAGGTAAGATAAAAAATGAAAAATAAAATTTTAAATCAACAGTGATTTTAAAATACATATACTCACCAGTTGTAGTGGCACATGCCTTTAATCCCAATATTTGGGATTAAAGAGGCAGGCAGATCTCTGTGAGTGCAAGGCCAACTTCATCCACATAGTAAGCTGAAGGATAGCCAGACCTGTATAATGGGACCCTGTCTCAAATAAACAATAAATAATAAATAAATAAATAAATAAATAAATAAAAAGGTACTTATTTTGTACCACCTCTTCTGGTATTTGGGAATATATTTAAAATATGTATATTTACCCTAATGATGAGTATGTAGAGTTGTAGAAATGCACATTTTATTATTGACTGTTATCAATTATGACCAAGTGTTTTACGAACAGGTTCGATTGCATGTACTTAGCAGCTATACTGGCATTCTGAGGCTATTGAATCATGTGTACGAGGCTGAACCAACCCCTATAAATGCCTTAGTGCAGAAATTCCTGTCGGAGTGGCTTGTTTCAGTGTTCACAGTTCTGAGGGGAGGCTATTGCCTCCCAAGGGAAGGCACATATTTTTAACAGAACGAGTTTTCTTATTTCAAAAATTGTCTTGGGTAACCAAATGACTTTAAGATATGTCTGTGTTTATTTAGCACTATTCTCAATGGCCAAATGTGTGCATCAACAGATGAACAGACAAAAAAAATATGGCATGTACATACACACAGTGCAATGTGTGTGTATGATGTAATGTGTGCATGGTGACATGTTTGTGGAGGTCAGAGGTTAATGTTGCTTGTCTTCTGTTGATCTATTATGGTGGGTTTTGTTTGTTTGTGTGTTTGTCTTTTTTTTAATATGGTCTATCACTACATTTAGAACTCACCGATTGGCTAGAATCATTGATCGTCACGCCCCAGATATCCTTCCACTCCTATCTTCTCGTACTAGGATTATAGACATACAATGTCATGCTTGCCTTTCCACATGGAAGCTAGGATATGAGTTGCTCAGTGACAATGTTAAGCCATATTCACAGGAAGGTTTTGTGTAGTTGTTTGTTTCAAAATTGAGACAAGGCCTCTCATTGTAGCATTGACTGTCCTGAAACTCACTCTATGGATCAGGCTGACCCTGAACAGAGATCCACCTGCCTCTGCCCCTCAAGGGCTGGAATTAAAGGTGCGCACCATCATCGGTCTTCCACAGGGAGTTCTATTCAGCCATAAAGAAGAATGAACATATCATTTCCAAATGGAGATCATAACATATTAGGTAAAGTTCAACTAGGGAAGACAAACACCTCACATTATGTTTCATCTGTGGATACTAGATTTTCTGTGGACGGGACGTGAAGGTAGGAGTGAGACCAGGGAGTAAATAGGAACAATGAGGGGTGGAAAGAGGGAGGGGCAACCAGTGTCAAACTTCATAGCTGACTTACACGAAAGTGACTTCATGAAACCTCACACTGTGTACAAAGACTCTATGCCTTAAATGAACACACAGCGAAAAGAATAATTCTTAAAAGGACCATTTAAAACATTATATAGTTATGTTTTTTTCTCAATGCTCTTCTACTATCCACACACTACAGAGTTAAATAAATCACAGCTTAAGACCCAAAAGGTTTTTAACTTGTCATCAAAATGTCATCATCTTTTTTTTTTTCTCTTTAATTCTTAGAGTTATCGAATCTAACTTTCATCCGATCTTAATAATTCCAGGATTACATTTAAGAAAAGCATACTTATCCAGTAGGCAGCCTTCAGTGAAGCCAAGAGGGAACTTCATCCCTCCTCCCTCTCCTTTCATTATGTTGGTTCCTTTTTCCCCCAGCGAGTTCATTTCCCTTTTAACAGACCCTTTCAGCCTTTGAGGTGTGCACGTTATTATTTGGTATCTACCCAACTCCAATACTACAGCAGGTAGACAGAGAGCTACCCAGAAAACCACCCAGCTTTCACGGGGGCTGTCACGCTTAAGAACAGCCAGGGTGTAAGTAAATCAGATGATGAGAAAAGTGAGCAGAAGGGACCGACAAAGAATGCGATGCTCAGGGTTCTCCTACGGCCTTCTCCAAGCTAACCGTGTTTCAATGAGATGAAAGCACACAGACACATCCATACACACTGTACCACACACACATACACACTCGTGCACACATACACACACATAGACAACCATATCATAACCCCCCCCACACACACACACATACACACATACATAGACTCCATACCACACTCCCTAGCCTGAGAGACACCTATCTGTTAATGTTCCTTGTAGGACTTTTGTAGACTCTTCTCTGTGGCTGCATTCATTACATTTCTGTTGCTGTGATAAAACATCATGGCAGAGACCACTTATAGAGGAAAGAGTGCCCCAGTACAGGGGAATGCCAGGGCCAGGAAGCAGGAGTGGGTGGGTTGGGGAGCAGGGCAGGGGGAGGGTATAGGGGACTTTTTGGATAGCATTTGAAATGTAAATGAAGAAAATATATAATAAAAAATTGTTTTTGAAAAAAAAACAAAAAGAGGAAAGATTGTATTTGGGTTTATAGTTGTCTCCAAGGGAAAAGAGTCTGTCGTGACAAGAAGGCACAACAGCAATCAGAAGTCTGATACCTGGAGCAGAAGGTTGAGTGTTCATCTCTTGAACTGGGAACAGTGTGAGTCTTTAAACTCTTAAAGCCTGATCCCCAATGACAGACTTCCTTCAATAAGACCACGCCTCCTAAACCTCTCTGAACAGTGCCACCAGCTAAGGACCAAATGTTCAATTAGATGAGCTTATGGGCGGGCATTCTCATTTAAACACCATAGTAGCTTTCTAGTGGCTGGCGCAGGTCTATACTGATTATTTGAATCTGTCTCTGTAGGTTATGCCTACTGTGTTTCAGATGATTAATAAAATCTCAGGGGCCAGCTGCTCCAGTACCACCAGACAGTATCCTTAAACACTCCAGGATCACTACACAGCATGCTGGGCACACCTTCCTAGCCATTCCTGATACAGCTCTGTCTGTGTGTCCACATTCATTGAGAGGCAGTCCACAACCTAAGCAGACTCGGGTGAACACATGAGAGTGATCACAAATATTTCCCCTCCTCTTCTAACTTAGTTGTCTTGGGTCTGGTCTCTGAAAAACCCAGGTGGACAAAATCATCCTAGTGTCTTTCTCACATCCGGTGACATTGCTGCCCATTAAATACAACCATAGAGCAGCTTTGTAAGCCATGGCAGCGCTAGGTTACACAGCACAGATGTAAAACTAAAGGTTCAGTAATCTGAATAAACTTAAACAGAACATTCAGCTATGTCCATGGCCATGCCAGGAGAAAGGAGACTTTGTGTCCGTGTCATTGAATAATACCAAGGGCAGGCTCTTTCATCGAGATGGCAACTGAGAGAGTTTTGTTAGCCGTATTCTGTGAACAAAACACTTAAGAGAATGTATGTATACAATAGTTAAAAAGAAGGGTTACTGACACAGATGCCAATTTGGTGGGGCATATGGAACATTTACACTTGCCTTTTTCTTGCTTGCTTGCTACAGCTGGTGCTGATTTAGTATGTGAAATTTTACTAGCAGGAGTGCTAATCAAGGCAGAGATTCTGTAAGGGTTTAGTCATTTATGTTGGGGAAACTACAGAGACCATTAAAAAGTAGAAGATCGTCTTATGGAAGAACATTATCATTATCAACCCCATTTTTAAACCCAACAGACACAATGGTACTGTAAGTGTCACTTTGCCAGCCGAGAGAGTCAGGATGCTTCTTGGTAATGTTTAGGGAGAATGGCTCCCACAGTTTCAAGTTTTGATAAAAAGCACGTTCTTCAAGTTGGGTAGTGTCAGAGACACTCAGAAAGCAAGCAATCGAACAGTTAGTTGTTTGACTTTTCAGTCGGATTGTTTAGCAGAGATGCTTTGTGGAAACTCAGTTGTTTGAAGGAGCAAAATTTGATAACCGCACAGATAGAGAAAGCATTTTCCTGAGTCACCTGGGGAAGTCGGCAAAAGATAAAGAGCGTGCAAAATTTGCTTCGTCCGCCCCCGCCCTCCCCCTTCCTACCTGAATACAAAGTTTTACAATATGAGGCATTTCACATGAAAATTCCACTGGCTGCACAAGAGTTCAGAGGAAAATTAAACAAACAACAAAAAATATCTTTTCTAAGTAGCAACCAGAACTGTAGTGAGTCCATTAAATATGTTGTGCAGGTGGCCTGGCGGAGCTGGAGACCGGAGCAGCAGCTACCAGACATCTGCTGCCTGAGGAAACTCGCGACGTGGCAAGTGGTGTTTGCCGCTCCCCGTGGAAGGGTGCCAGCTGCCCACGGCTCCTCTGCTACAGATGAACAGAAAGTCTTGTGGGTGCATCCGTGGAAGCGTGCTCTGCCCATCCTCCACTCTCGGAGAATTCAGACGACAAGAAGGGGTTGTAGCCAAAGCAAACTTAGGGATTGTTGGGCACTTCAAATAATCCAAAGTGCTCTATCTGTCACAAGGAAAGTGGACACATGCCTGCAATCAAATCCTTTTAAATTCTATTTTCAGAATGAACTTCTATTACTTAGTATGAATTGTTTTTCTTTTTCTTTTTCTTTTCTTTTTTTCAGACTCATGATTCAAGTTTTAAACATTCTCAGAAAAATATTTGAAGAAAAGTTTGGTTTGCTAAAGTGTAAACAACAAATTATTTAATTATGCAGTAGTGGATAGTTATAAGCATTTAAGATGGCTACTTTGCCTTAGAATATTTTGATATAAATTAGGACACCTTTGAAGAATGAATATATATTATGATTTATAAATATCAACTGAGATGGACCAATAAAATTCACTTCTTAAGTGAATAACCATTAAGCTAAAACCAAAGGAGCAAAAGATGGCATAGCCAGACTGCAACCCTAGTCATCCTACAGAGTACCTGAGAATTAGGGAAGCTCTTATTTTCTCAGACTTTAATAACTTTTTACAACAACAACAAAAAAATTACAAGACAGAACAACAACAAAAGCCTCTAATACAGCAAAACAAAAGAACCATCACCAGCTTAAGCTATTTAATTCAAATTGGAAAAGTTAAAGAATTATTCTTAAGGACAAAAGAAAACCAGTGGGCATAGGTTTTATTGAATTAAAATCTGAGACACTGGATCCAATCCTGTCATCTTTACAGTATTGCCTGAGAAGTTTCAGAGAAAGAGGGCATCAGTGAATCAGAAAGTTGGGTGCTTAAACACATTTGAAAGAGAAACTAATACGTGTCTCTTTAAAGAAGAAAATTAGACAGGACATGTATTTTTCAGCCATCATTAGATTGCACATATATCCAAACATAAACACATACATGCACAGCATTTAAAATGGTGGGCATTTCCCAAGCCATAGTAAATAGCCTTTTAAGGGCAGTTGAAAGAGATTATGTACTTCTGGAATTTCATCTCATGCGTATGACGTGAAGATTTTCTCAATGAGGCCACCATTTACGCAGCAAGCCTTGGTCCTAGGTCGGGCGGGTGGGTATACCCGTCACTTCCCCTTAAAACTGTACATTTACCCAGCAATCTCTTAGTCTACTGTTTATACTTCTGAGTAATAAGGAAAATAAAATACCACATTTGAAAAACAAACAGGTATTCTTTTCCTGTATGATCCAGGAGGTTAGTCAGCTGGAGAATAATTTATGAGGGTTCACAAACTGTGAGCAGTGACGGCGAGCATATGGCAGGTCTGAACTGTGTGCAGGTCAGCTCTCACAATGTCTGTCTGTCATTGTTAGCATCCAAGCACACGTGTTAAGGGGCGAATTCTATGCGAAGAAATCATTTGACAAATCCTTAGAAATGTGATTTAAAGAAAAAAAAAACTTTTACCGTACAAGCCTTATTGAGGCAATCTTACTGGATCCAGATCTTAACTGCAGAGAACAAACCCCTGGAAATGTATTGTTGCCTTTTTTTTTTTTTTTTTTTTTGTTCAGCTAGGAAAAACTGGTTAGTCAAATATTCCAAATAATCAAAGTAATAAACCTGCATGAGCATGAACACGCAGATACGTGAATGCTGGCTCCAACCCCAACTGGTGAGGTTACCACCATTTTGATGAACTTTTTGTGGGAGGGCCACTTCTCTTTTTCTCTCACCCTATTAGAGAATTTTTGCGTTGTAAACCCAGTAATTTCTGGTATGGGACACAAATGGCGGTTAGCCTACAATGTTCACGAGTGAAGAACAGTTCCTGAGATATGCAGACAGCAGGCAAAGAAATACACGACGGAAAGAGGATGAGGAGAGAGGAGATTTGAAATATATGAGCATTTCAAGAGATTAAGCAGAAAACAGCCATGGGGATCAGGCAGGCAGTGAAGTCAACAAGTGTCCCAGAGTGGGTGAAGCCCTCGCCTTATGTGCTGGCAATGACAGGGTCTGCCTCGGTTTTGAAACCCTTTATTCAGTGCCGGCTCTGAAGAGATTGTAAGGCAAAGCACGGAAAATTAAGAAATGCTAATTCTTTCTCTGGGGTCGGAAGAGTTCTGATCATATTATACAAGTTTCAGCTCACAGTGACAAAGGGTGCAATGATATTAGGACATTCGACTTTTTCAGGATTAGAATGCTCTGTGTAGCCCGACGCTAACGGCAGGAGATTCCATATGATCAAGAGTGGAGGTCAGGTAGTAGGACCTGTCACCAGGAGACACAGTTACCATGACAAGTAACATTGTAATGGCAGATTAGTGCAGATGGCAGGCCGTTTCGTGGGTGTGCTTGTCTAAGGGAAACCGCTGCTGCATCACAGTAAAAGCGAGCGCTAGCTGTAGCCTGACACACATGGAACCTAATGAAGTCTTAGCCACCCAGGCAAGTAAGCCACCTAGACCTGCAAAAGCTCAAAGGAAGGGAAGCAGCTGCAGTGCATGATGGGAAAGGAGCCAGTCAGTGGCTATTGGCTGCTTCCTCGGGGTCATCAACTGCTGCGTGTGGTGGTAGTCTGCCCTGTTAATCTTCATACATTTTTGGAAATTCTGACCAATCAGAACCTGAAGACTCCAGCTACGTCAAAATGCCTAACCATCCATAAAAACAATGTTGTCCTTGTAAAGGATGATTTTCCGAGGTCTTTTTTATGTGATCTAGGACGTTTTAGAAACTTCTGACAAATTACTTGGCCCTATGGCGGATCATGTATATGGGTTATGCATGTGTAATTGTGTATTTCAGACATGATAATGTTTTCAACCTTGATAACGGCTCAGTGATGACCAAGGTTGCTGGAGTAGGTCATGAATCATGCCAGCTGGCTCGGCAGCCAATTTCTGCTGTCCAGCCTCAGCTGAGCTTGCCTTTCGCTTTTGGCACACTTTTGATTTGTCTCTGTTTGTTTCCCTATTGTATTTCTCACAGCTACACTTCCAAAAGCCTCAAACCCTTTGCATCTCAAGTTCAGAATGCTGTTCCTGCCCGTTTCGTGCCAGCCAGCTCCAATGGAACCCACTTCTCAGGGATTGAAGCTCTGCACACTCTTGACTTCTTAATTCTTCTGGGCTTGGGGTTCTTTCTGTCTCCTAACTCCTACCCTCCCTGAAGCCCTTTAAGTCAAGGGTACCCCCAGGGGGCAGTTCTCACGGTCACTATTGTCTTTCTAATAACAAGAGACACTCAGAAGTTAGCAGTATGAGCTCCACCCACCACCCCCACTCTACCAGACATTCACAAGGCTTCTTCTAAACATAGAGGATGTAAAAAACTCACTCCTCCCTTCTAGTGAGGTTGCCTCCTACGTGAGACACAGCAGTCTTCCTAAAACAGGCCTGCTCTAGTTTTCCCACCTAGACACTCCCATTGCTTTTACTTTCCATCGTGAATAAAGTATTTTATATCTCAGGGTGAACATTTGAAATGCAGTGTGCTAAGACGTTTATAATGGGTGGTAGCATTTGCAAACTATAAAATAATGACTGCTTAGAGTTGACCTAAGACACCCAGCATTCCCTTTATTTCTGAAAGTGTTTTTGACTTCCTGACCATTTATCACCTCCCTCCTCCAGCTCACTGCATTGTCTCTCTCGTGCCCCAATGGAACCGCTACCCTGCTCTGTCAACTGACTCATTTTTCCTTAGGGTCGACTATGTATATGCTGAATATGTATAATGTATATGTATATACTTGTTAACTTATGTTGACTTTGAGTGTGCACAAGTTTAAATAAGTTCTATTCCCTATTCCATTTTGCTCATGTGAGAGAGAGAGATCAGCACCTTGCCACTATCATTCACCATATATTTCTAAGTACAATTTGTGTTGATGATTGCAGCTGTAATTCCTGGGTTTTTTTTTTTTTTTCAGTTCTGCATAGTATTCCATTTCAAGTGCCTTCTTCCACTTTATGCTTCCCTTACTCTCCGAGCAGGTATTTGGATTGATTTACTATTATAAGAACGTTGCTATAAATGCTCCCGTGTAAGTTTCAATGTGCTCAAGTGTAGAGGAGTGTCTTAGAGATTTCTCCCTAGAAACAGTGCCTTCCAGAGCAATTGTACGTGTGTTCCAAAGTAGTTCCTCAGCTCCTTCTAATCTAGCAGGCTTCTGACTTTCCTGTATGATTATTACCGGTACCATTACCAATACTAACACTTGTTAGACTTGAACTTTTAACATCTGTTTGGAAGGGACTCACCTACCCAAGTGGATATAATCAATATTTTCTGGACTTTGGTTTAATTTTTTTTTTTTTTTTTGAGACAATCTCGCTATGCTGGCCTCAGCTGCTGCGAATATGGATGTATGCCATCTGGCTGCCTCCTCCCCCTCCTCCCCCTCTTCTTCCTCCTCATCCTTCTTCTTCTCTGAGATAGGGCCTCACCGCGCAGCAATGACTGGTCTGGAACTTGTGGAGAGTAGGCAGGCTGAC
This sequence comes from Mus pahari, assembly GCF_900095145.1. NCBI lineage: Eukaryota > Metazoa > Chordata > Mammalia > Rodentia > Muridae > Mus > Mus pahari. The sequence goes on along the minus strand of NC_034592.1, from coordinate 31,534,059 downwards.
CTTGATCTCATAGAGATCTTTCTGCCTCTACCTCTTAATGTACATATCACTCCTGCCTTTAAAAAAATATTTATTTGAAATTGTATTTATTAAATTATATGTATACATAATTATGTGTATACCTCTGTGTATAGGCATGTGCATGTGTAAGTACAAATACTCCAGATTTAGAAGAGGACATCTATCCCTTGGAGACAGACTTACAGGCAGTTCTGAGCCACCTGAGGTGGTACTGGGAGCTGAACTTCAGCCCTCTGAAAGAGCAGTGTTTTAGTCAGTGTCCTAAATGTGCACATGCGTGCATGAGAACAAACACACGCACAGATACACACAGGCACACAAACATGCATACATACAAAAAAAAAAGTGGAGAGTCATAGAGGAAGGTCTTAACATCAACCCAGACCTCCATACATTTTTATACAGAGACACATAAGCACACACAAACACATATATTTGTACACACTGTACAGGCACAAAGAACTAAATGAGAAAAAGCAGAACTTTAGAGCTTTAAAAGGAACTTGAAAGGGATTAGGAAGTGTGACCTTGTTGGAGGAAGTGTGTCACTGGGGGTGGACTTTGAGGTTTCAGCTTCTCTAGCCAGGTCTGATGTCTCACTCTCTTTTCCTGCTGCCAGTCAATTCAGATATCTTTCTCTCAGCTACCTCTCCAGCATCACATGTCCTGCTGTGTCCCTGTTTGCCTTTTTCCTTTGAGGTGGACTCTCTCACTGAACCTGGACAGTATAGTGGTTAGTGTATTAGTCAGGCATCTCTAGAGTAACAAAACTTATATAAAGAGAACAGATTCATTAGAAGGGCTTTCAGTCTGTAGTGACAATTTTGGAATTTTGGTGGCACTATCTGTTTTGGTTTTTGTTTTAATTTCAGGTGTGGGATATGAGGCTGTTTCATATTGTCCAGAGTAGCTGACTATGGTTTGCCTCATGCTCTAGCCTGGGTGTGATATTGGCAACTGCAGACAGTTTCTGCGAATGTGTGACGTTTGGAATTCTGGGGACTTTTCAGAGGGTATATAAGATGCTAGGGGCCCTGAGAGAGATTGGCGAGTTGTTGAGCCGTCGTTGTTGGTCGTGGTCTGTTAAGTAGTTACGCACAAAAAGGAGACAACAGCAAGAAGAAATTACATATCTTGCCATCAAAGATCAAACTTGACCCAAGGAACTAGATGCCCCTAATCATCAGGAAGTAGTCTAAGGATAATACCACTCCATTCCCCTCTATCCTTTTTTCTCTCTCTCCTATTTAGTGTTGGGGCATTGAAATAGTGGAAAAGAGGTGGAGAAGGGTAGAAGAAAGAAGACACAAAGTAGACAAAGACCAGCTACAATAGGCTGTGATCCAGATAATGCAATGATAGCTGTCTCTCAATGGAAGGCCTAAGTTTTCAGTAGTCTTCATTCTACAAGGTTGAATGTCTCATCTGGTCTTTAGTACATGTCAGAATCCCAATAATTAGGCTCTAATGCCAGTGAAGGAATGGAATTGCTTGTGAGGAGAGAGCAAGCAGGCAAAAAGCCAAAGCTTTCTTTTTCCATATCCTCTTTATATAGGTTTCCAGCAGAAGGCATAGCCTAGATTAGGGGTGGGTATTCCCACCTCAAAAGATCTAGATTAAAGGCTTATCTTTGCACCTCAAAGATCTGGATTAGAAGTGGGTCTTCCCACTTCAAATGATTAAATTAAGAAAAATTAATTACAGGTGTGCACAGTCATTTTGGTTTTAGTTCATTCCAGATGTAGTAAAGTTGACAACCACGAATAACCATCACAGGCAGTAAATCTCAAAAACTATCCTTTATCCTATAGCACTGGAGTTATAGGTATGTGTAGTCATGGGGTATTTTATGTGGGGGATGGTTTAGTGAAGACATGAATAAATACCTATCCATCTTAGACAGAGGACTGATGACAGACCAAAGTAATGATATTACCAAACTCCATATCGGTGAACCAACTCATTTGATTGATATTACTTATAGGAGCAGAAATAACTCAAAGGCAGCTACATCATCAAAGCCCATGCAAGCACAAGTGACAGCTTATGAAAGCTGAAATGCTTGAGTATACTAAACAACTTGGAGGCAGCTCACTTTTTCAGGCAGTTCAGCTGGTCTCTGTTTCTTCAAGGTAACTTGGCTAGTCTGCAGTGTGGTTTGTCTGAGGGTGTTTCTCAGCAGTTCTTACTGTTTATATAAACATTGGGAGGGAGACTAGTAAATCTAATCAGTTTCAGGGACTTCCTGAAGCTAGTAAATTGTTTATTTCCTGAGTTTAAGGAACTTCCCTGATAGGATTGGAATGCTTTTACCTCTTATTCACACATCTTGAGTCTTAGGGAGTTTCCTATCAAGATGGTATGTTTTAGTTTCAGAGAAAATTGATATACAATAATTATGGGATCTGAACCCAAGTCCCCATGTTTGCATAGCAAGAAGTCTTTTCTATTAAGCACTCACCCCAGCCTCTCCATCTTGCTTTTGACACAGGATCTTTCACTAACCTGGGACCAGCAACCTTCAGTAATCCATCTGTCTCTGCATCCTCAGAGCCTGTAGCCCATACTTAGCTTTTATGTGGGTACTAAAGGTTCAAATTCAGGTCCTCATGCTTCTATAATACTTTAACAACTGAACTGTCTCCCTAACCCTTCACCTTACTTCTTGACTCCACTAGTTTAGTTATTTGTTGTCTTATTTTTTTTCAATCATTTTTGAGATATTTTGTGGGTAATGTTTTTGGTTGTCATTTTTCTTTCTTTCAGCATGTTTAATATGCAAATGTGTCATTCTAGAGCCTATGGCCTCTATAGTCACTGGAAAGAAATCAGCTTATGATCTTATTATTTTAAAAATTCTTTGTATATGATAAGTTGCTGTTCTGGGGCTGTGTGTATGGAGGGCATGGGGAGGAGCTCAGAGTCAGTTCAGAACATATCCAGACACCAAATTCTCAGCACAAAATTAGAAGGCTAGGTTGGTTCCACGGCAGGCTTCAAATCAGCAGTTAAGGAGACCAGGCCTAAAACTCTGTCTCCAAGAACTGGGCAATTCCAGGCAAGTCCAGGCCTCAGAAGCTGCCTGGGTGATTGGCCTGAAGCAAGGACAATGAACGGGTCAGCATCAGTTTCCAGACTTTCTCAACTACTTCCTCAGTCACAGTCTCCAGACCTCCCCAGCAAGTGCCCAGCCCCCAAACCCCAGTAATGGAATGTCCTGAGAGATGGACCCAACAGGTTAACGTAGAGGTCACCTACCCTGGAATTCCCTAATGTGCTTTAGATCAGGCCTGCAAAGCACACTTGGGTGTCTCTCTGTCTTGGTAACAGGGAGACCCCAGCATGCTGGACTACTGCAGAATGAAACACTCTTTGAATTTACATACTATCTGAGTCCAGGGTATCATTCTTCAGCGAATCATGGACCATTAAAAAAGAAAGATTTATTACCTGGAGGAGTCAGAGGGTGGAGGAAAGTTACCTCTGGATTGGGCAAAGGCAGACAGTAGGCAGCAGGGTTTTTGTTTGTTTTGCTTTGTTTTCAGGAGTGGGTTTTTAATGAGAAAATGGAAAATCTGTGCTAGGTTGAATTGGTAAGTCACGAATGGCTAGCCTGTATGGACAATAATGAATTTTGATCTCTGGACCTTGGTATTTAGTCTTAGGAATTAATCTCAGTGGCCAAATAAGGGTACAGACCCTTGAGTGCTAGCTTTAGGACTATAATCTAATGTTTAGATGTGAGAGGGAGAGCAGAGGTGGAGGGGAGAGGAAGGAGGAAAGAAAAAGAGGAGAAAAGGAGGGGAACTGAGAGTGAGAGAGGGAGAAGGGGAGGGGGAGGGGGAGAGGGAGAGGGAGGAGAGGGAGAGGGAGAGGGAGAGAGAAAAACCTGTCTACAATGCTTGGCCTGCTAGAGAGGTCTTCACTAGCTGCTTTCAAGGCTGTCTTTGGAAGTTTGGCTCTAATGTCTCTTGGTACAGGTCTTTTTGCATTTATCCTGCATAGACCTCACAGAGACAATTGAATAAGTAGGTTTATATCTTTCATTAAACTTGAGCTGTAAGTGGCCTCTGTTTACTCCTGGTGTCCCTCTAGTCCTTTTTTTGCTCTGGAAATCTCATGTTGTGTACTTAGTGCCTTGATGGTGGTAAAGGTTTGATCACTTGTTCATTTCTCCTCCCTCTTTCTGCTTCTAGAATGACTCACCTTCAGCTTTCCTCACTCTCTTCTGTGATCCCTTCTGAGGTAGAACGCTCAGGATGTTTTTATCTTAGTCACCGTAATTTTCAAGTCTACACTTTCAACTTGGTTTTCTCTTAAGCCATCCTTCTCTCTTCTGTCTCGCCTGGGACCCTTTGCTGAGGCTCTAGTTTTCTCTCTTTAACCCCCTGCCCATGCTCCTTTACTTGATTGAGTGTATGTAATAGACTTTGGCTAGCTTTTTAGTTAGCATCTGCGTGAACAGTTTCTATTGATTTCTGTTCTAGTTTCCTGAGGATGGGTAATATACTTCTTTTTATTTTCATGATTTTTCATTAAATACTAGGTGATTCTAACACTAAATTCAGATTTTTCCCTCTTCCTCCTCCTCCTCCTCCTCTTCCCCCTCCTCTTCCTCCTCTTCCCCTCCTCCTCCTCTTCCCCCTCTTCCTCCTTCTCTTCTTCCCCCTCCTCCTCCTCCCCTTCCTCCTCCTCCTCCTCCTCTTCCTCCTCCTCCTCCTCTTCTTCCTCCTCCTCCTCTTCCTCCTCCTTAGGGCTTATTTCTCTTCTGTCTCAGGGGTGGTGGGCATGTATTTGCTGAGTGGCTTTTACAAACCATTTTTCAAGCCCCTCCTTTTTTTGTCTTGTGTAGGAGTCCATATTCTATAAGCCCAGTCATCATTTTAACAATGTAATCTTGGACACCTGGGCTTTGAAAAAAAGAAAAGAAAAAACAGCTGTGGTGTGGTCTTTGTTGCCCTTCCTTTGTATTGCAGCCCTTCCCCTGTGCTTCATTTCTGTTACTCTGTTTAAGCCTCCCTCACATGTATGGGGATTGGGAGTTGCCAGAGGTGAAATCTTAGGTCTTCCAGGTCTTTATCGAGCATTCATCCCATCCCAAGCCCACACATGGATTTCTTGAGCCTCTGGCATACATAGAAGCGCTTACTTTCTTAAAGCTCTGCCTTCCCGGAGACTTTTTTGATCTATGTATTGATTGTCTTAAATGTTGTTTATTGCCTGCCCTAGGACACCCCAGCCAATACTGTGCTTTTACATGACTCATCAAAGCTGTCCGAGAAACCAGAAAAACTGAGTGAGCTGAAGCATAAAGCAACTTTTTGCACTGGTTGAAAAAACTATCAGACAGGTGGAGATCCACATATACAATCGCTTGAGAGTAAGTTCTCTGTTGCTAACTCTGGCACTGGGAAATTGACCTAAGTGTGCAGGAAGCCTGTGTGGGCATAGCAGACATGGACTTTCAAACACCATAACACCCATTCTCTTACCACAAAGCAGCAGCCCTTTCCTTTCCCAAGATACTCCTAGGTTTTGCTTTCTTTTCTTTCTTTTGTCTTTTTTCTAAACTTAGTTGTTATTTTTTCTAGGATTCCAAACCCTCCAGAAGTTGAACCTGATAGGATTTTCTTGCTTATTTTCTGCTCTAAGGATGGGGAGAAGACCCTGTATTCCTTTAGTGTCTGTTTGTCCATCACTGTTACTGTATACGTTTGGTTTGGTCATGGTGGTTTTGAAGCCTAAAGCCTTGTCCACGTGAAGCAAGCACTTAGCTGCTTATTTACACGCCTAAGCCACTACATAATTTCTGCCTCACTTTCCCACATTGATTTAAATTAATTTTTCAAGTTCCATGAAAAAAAATCTGTTTCCAATAAAGCTTTTTAATTTTGAGATAATTATAGATTTACATGTGGAAATAATAGAGTCCGCATGTACCATCTATTCAGCTTCTCTAATATTTATATTTTTCAAAGTACAGTACAAATCACAACCAGAGTGCTGACATTGGTACAACTGAGAGACGAAACATTCCATCACTATAAGAACCATTCATATTGCCTTTTATAGCTATGTGTTTCCCTGCTGCGATCCGTTAAGCCCTGGACAGCCACTAGTTTGTCTTCTGTTTCTATAAATCTGGTATTATGTAAGTGTTGTAGAAATGGAGCCATGACATGAGTGACCTTTGGGCATTAACATTTTGCGTGCAGCATCATTCTCTGCAGATCTATTGACATTGTTTCATGGTGACAGTCTATTTATTTTATATTGTTGAGTAGTGTATGTTCCATGGTGACTGTATCACAATTTATTCGTATTCACCCATCAAGGGCACGCAGATCGTTATTAAATGCTTGTATGCAAATTGTAGTGTGGACATATCTCATTTCTCTGGTATAAACATCCAGTAAAAGAATTGCCACATTGTATGACAAATGTTTATTTAGCTTTTAAATAAATTATCTTTTTTTTTTTTTTCTCAGAAAGGTTGATGGTTTTCACTAGCCATCTTCATGTGCCACCTCGGCCAGGAGATGTGGGAACATTGAATTGTTGGTAGGTGAGGAACAAAGGCCAGGTTTCCATATGGCAGCCACTGCTAAGACAGAGGTGTCAGTCTAGTGTCCTTGGTGGGATGAAGCTGTAACCTTCTCATTCTTCTTTGATACTAGGGCTCACCAACACTGAGGTGCAGCTGAGCTAAAGTAAGCAGTTATG
>NC_034592.1:31509869-31527077 GCF_900095145.1 Mus pahari | reverse complement strand
GAGAGAGAGAGAGAGAGAGAGAGAGAGAGAGAGAGAGAGAGAGAATGTATATGTGTCTATAACATTTTCTGTTGTTTATCTAAATGGTTATTATCTAAAAGTATTTTATCTTGGTAGTCTGTGTATTTCCTTAACATTTTACTAGAAAAAGTAGATATTTGCAGGACATTTTTTTTGTCTATAAGAATTGACATTAGCATTTGATGTGCTTATCAGTTCTAAGTTTGATATATAGGAATAAAGAAAGAAAAGGCCTAGGAAACATAACTACTTCCTTTCCCCTCATGGCCTGCGGCTCTTCTCCACTCTATTTGTTTCTCTCTTAAAAATGATTATTTATTGAGTATTATAGCATTTATACAAGCTTGTACAAGTATGGAGAAGTACGTCTCAGGGCTGGAGAGATGGCTCAGTGGTTAAGTATGTATGCAGAGGATCAGAATTCACCACCCAGTACTTATGATGGGATCACAATTGCCTGCCTGGGACCCAAAGACTCTTTTTGGACTCTACAGCTACCTGTACTACACATGCATATAGCCCTCCCACCCCATATCATGCAATTAAAAAAATGATACAATAAATATAAAATGGTTTTGAAAGGAAACTGCATCTATACTTTTTTTTTTTTACTGGAAACCCAAGTTTTCCATGAACTGTTCCCAAGAACAATTGTTTTGTAACATAAGAGTCCTAATGATATTGAACTAATTTGTTCATAAACATAGTACATCTTTGCATTTAAGTAATTTCACTTTCTTACAAATTTTAAAAATTATATATCACTCCCGGTCCAGGCTGATTCAAGCTGACCCTAGTCCTTTCCTTTCTATCTCTTCAGACTATTGTCATTCTTGTAGCAGCCTGTTTGAGGAGCCCCTCCCTCCCACTCCCCCTCCTTCCCTCCCTCCCTTCCCCCCCCTCCCCGAGTCCTCAGCCTTTTGGTGCAGACCCATGGCCCCCAGGCCTTTCATTCTTGTTTCTCCAGTCTTATTCTTAGTGCTAAACTTGCATGCCACCTCCTCCTACCGTGTCTCCACTCACTTGGGACTATGATTCTTGCAACAGACTCCAGTCCCTTTAGCTCTTTCCTGGGGTCCCTCTATCTCTTTCCTGGGGTCCCTCTATCTCTTTCCTGGGGACCCTTTAGCTCTTTTCTGGGGTCCCTCTAGCTCTTTCCTGGGGTCCCTCTAGCTCTTTCCTGGGGTCCCTTTAGCTCTCTCCTGGGGTCCCTTTAGCTCTCTCCTGGGGTCCCTTTAGCTCTTTCCTGGGGTCCCTTTAGCCCTTTCCTGAGGTCCCTTTAGCCCTTTCCTGGGGTCCCTCTAGCTCTTTCCTGGGGTCCCTCTAGCTCTCTCTCCTGGGGTCCCTCTAGCTCTTTCTTGGGGTCCCTCTAAGCCTTTCTTCCTGCCTGTTACCTTCTGTTACCCGTAGACTCACTGTAGCACTCTCCACTGACACCATAGCCACCATAGAGGATTAAGAGAGGACAACAGTAACCAGAAAATGACTTACCCAACAAAGGTAAGACCAGATATTGACACCAAGAAATATTTAAGCATCATAACTCCAGATGCCTAGATCCCAGTGAAAAAACACAAACATGAACAGTTAAGACAGAATGTCTTCACAAGAAACCTGTAATCCTATTGCAGTTTGCCTTGATAGATATAATTTAGCTGAAGCAAAAGATGAGAACTTCAAAACAGAAATTATTAATATGTCTAAGAACCTTAAGAGAATATGAATAAATCCTTTAATGAAGTCTGTGTAAACAAGGACAATTGAATGAAATAAAAAAATTGAGACATGGAAGTAGAACTTAACAAAGAAATTGAATCACTAAAGAAAATCCAGACTAAAATAATACTTGAAAAGAAAAATTTAGGATGTCAAACAAAACCCCTCAAAGGTAAGTCTCACCAATAAAGTAAAAAGCATTGAAGAAAGAATTTGAGGCATTGAAGATAAGGTAGAAGAAATGGATAACCCAGTCAAAGAAAATATTTAAACAAAATAATCCAGACAGAATCTGGGATACCATGAAAAGACTAAACAAAACAAAACAAAAATGAAAACAAACAAACAAAAAACAACAAAAACCTATATATTATAGGAATAGAGGAAGGAGAAAAAACCCCAAGTAGAGACACAGAAAATACTTTCAACAAAATAACAGAAAAATTCCCCAATCTAAATAGGTATCTATCAAGGTACAAGAAGCATACAGAATACCAAATACAAAGGACTGGAAAAGAAATTCCTCATTACACATGATAATCAAAACATGAAATGTACAGGATAAGGTAAGAATACTAAAAGCTACAAGGGAAAAAGACCAATTAACATATAAAGGTAGATCCATTAGAACAACACCTAGCTCTTCAATGGAGATTCTGAAAGTCAGAAGGGTCTGGGCAGATATTCTACAGATTCTGAGGGACCACAGGCATATTATACCCAGAGTACTATACCCAGCAAAACTATCAATCACAATTGATAGAGAAAGAAAACCATTTCAGTATAAAACCAAACTTAAGCAATCCCAACCTAATAATCCACCTCTATGGAAAGTGTTAGAAGAAAAACCTGTGTGAAGATGTTAATTATACCCAAGAAGACACAAGGAATAAATAATCCCAAAAGAGTAAATCAAAAGAGGGGAAGGGGGTAGAAATTCATGCCATAACAACAAAATAGCTGAACTCAATAAATACTGCTCATGGATAAATCTCAATATCAATGGTCTGCATTCCCCAATAAAAAAGATAGACTACCAGACTGTATTACAAAACAAGTTTGATTTTTCTGCTGCATCCAAGAAACATTCCTCAATCATGAGTAGACATCACTAGTCGTCATAAAGTTGGGTAGATAGGGAGATAAGAAGAATCTGAGAGGAGTTGAGGGAGGTAGAAAATATGATCAAAATATATTGTATGATTTTTTTCATTAAAAAGGAAAGGAAATGAACATAAAAAATAAAAAATTAGGTATTAGCATTTCTGATGAGTTAGGATAGCTATAGTTCTTCCTTCCATTTCTTGTAACTCTTGTTGTTTTTCCTTATCTTACTGTGAGACTTTTCAGTAAAATTCTGAACAGAAGTAGTGACAAAAAGAAAATTAGACTTATATATGAGTCTAAAGATAGCCTCATGGTTATTGTAGGTTCCTTTGTAGTTATCAGGTAAGATTCTTCTAACTCAGGCTATAGAATCAAATATAGATGATGCATAGATTTTATATATAATTTATATATAAATTTTATGGCATACTTCTACTTCATCTAAAGAGGTAGTATTTTATGTCTGTCTGTGCAAATTTGTATGCACATGTTCGTGTGTGTGTGTGTGTGTGTGTGTGTGTGTGTATGTCTTTGTGTAGGTTAGAAGTTAGTGTTAGGTAATTTCCTCTTTCACTCTCCAGCTTGGTTTTTGATTCAGGTTCTCACTGAATTGGGAGCATACCAATTTACCTAGATTGTCTGGCCAAAAAGCTCCTGAATCTTTCTGTCCCCAACTCCACTGTGCTGGGATTATAGACGGAGCATCCCTGCCTCCACTACCCCTGCACTGGGATTATAGGTGTATACCACTGTGCTTGGCTTTTTAGTGCAGGTGCTGAAGATCAAATTGAGTTTTTCATACTTCTGCAGTATGTACTTTATCAAATGAGGAAACATCTAGTCCCCCCAAGGGTAAATTTAAATTTCTTGTTTAAATTTTTATAGTGGTAAGATAATTTAAATTTTCTAGTGTTTCTATATCTATATCTTAAAAAAGGAAGCAGACATGAATATAGTATATTTTAATAACCATTTTTCTCTGAATTATTCTCTTGGTTATCATTTACAATAATGGTCAATATTCACTTATAAGTGAATATATACAATATTTATCTTTCTGGGTCTTTGTTACCTCATTTTGAATAATATTTTTCTAGTTCCATCTATTTTCTTTGAATGTTTCATGATGTTATTTTTTATGATGTTATTTTTAAAAAAGAGCTGAATACTCAATTATATAAATATTCCACCATTTCTTTATTCATTCTTTTGTTGAGAGACATCTAGGTTGTTCCCAATTTCTGGCTATTATGAATAGAGCAGCACTAAACATGGTTGAGCAAGTGTCCTTGCAGTAGGAAGAACCATCCTTTGGGTACATGTTCAAGAGTGGATCTTGAGGTAGATTAATTTCCATCTTTCTGAGGAGCTACTACACTGATTTTCACAGTGGCTGTACAAATTTGCACTCCCTGTGCTGCATGAGCTGCCACTTGTGTTATTGATCTTAGCCACCCTGACAGGTATAAGATGGAATCTTGAAGGAGTTTTAATCAGCATTTCCCTGATGACTAAGGTTGTTGAATGTTTCTTTGTTTCATAACTATTTGAGTTTTTTCTATTGGGAAATCTGTTTAGATCTATGCCCCCTTTTAAGTGGGACATTTGCTTTCTTTTGTTTTTGTTTTTTTGATATTTTGTTTCATATATATATATATATATATATATATATGATATCTACACATCTGATAGAGGGCTGATATATATATATATATATATATATATATATATATATATATNTATATATATATATATATATATATATATATATATATATATATTATACATAATAGAGGGATACACACACACACACACACACACACACACATATATGTAACTGGAAATTCCAAATGAGGAACTCTTATAGTTGATAAATACTATATACAATAAATATATCATAAGCAAGCATACTTTGACTTTTTTCATTTCAATTTATATACCATTGTTCTTCCTTAGTTGTATTATTGCTCAGGCTAAGACTTAAGTATTATATTGAATAGGTATAGAGAGAGTGGATAACTTTGTCTTATTCGTGCTTATTCCTGATTCTAGTGGAATTGCTTTGAGTTTCTCTCCATATGAGTTGATACTGGCTATAGGCTTACTGCAAGTTGCCTTTATTATGTTGATATATGTCCCTTGTATCCCTCATTCTCTCCAGGACTTTTACCATGAAGGGGTGTTAGATTTTGTCAAAGGCCTTTTCTGCATCTAATGAGATGGTCATGTAGGTTTGGTCTTTCAATTTGTTTATATGGTGGATTACATTAATTGATTTTTGTACATTGGACTATTCCTACACCTCTGGGATAAAGGACACTTGATCATGTTGAATAATCTTTTTGATGTGTTCTCAGATTCAGTTTTCAAGTATTTTATTGAGTATTTTTGCATATATGTTCATAAGGGAAATTGTTTTGTTTTGTTTTCAAGATCTTTAAGTGGTTTAGGTATAAGGGTAACTTTGGCATCATAGAATGAATTAGGCAGCAGTGTTCTTTCTGTTTCTACTTTGTGGAATAATTTAAGGAGTCTTGACATTAACTCTTCATTAACAGTCTGCTAGAGTTCTGTGCTAACACTCTCTGTCCCTGGGGCAGAGAGTTTGGGTTTTTTGTTTTGTTTTGTTTTTGTTTTTGTTTTGATTTAGAAACTTTAAATGACTACTTCCATTTCACTAGTGGTTGTATGTCTTTTTAAATTTCTTATCTGATCTTAATTTAAGTTTGATAAAAGAAATCTATAGAAAAAAAATTTTTTTACTCTTTATCATATACTACATTCCTACCACAGCTTCCCCTCTCTCCTCCTTTTCTCCTTCCCTACCTCCTTTCCACTCCTCTTCTGTTTCCCTTTAGAAATGGGCAGTTCTTTCAAAGATATCAATCAAACATGGCATATCAAGTTACAATAGGACTAGGCACCTCCCCTCATATTAAGGATGGATGAGACAATAGGAGGGAAAGGGTTTTAAAAGCAGGCAAAAGGGTCCAGGATAGCTCCTGCTCCCAGTGTTAGGAGTCCTACAAGAAGACCAAGCTACACAACTATAACATATGTACAGAGGGCCTAGGTCAAACCCTTGCAGGTTCCCCAATTGTCAGTTTAGTTCCTAAGAGCCCATGTTAGTTGATTCTGTGGATTTTCTTGTCATATCCTTGACCCCTCTGGCTCCTACAATTCTTCCCCCTCCTCTTTCCCCCGATTCCCTAATGTTTGGCTGTGGGTCTGAGATGGATGAAACCTTCTTCATGAGGATATGCTAGGTTCTCCACTATGGATATAGAAGAAGAATATCATTAGAAATCATTTCATTGCTCCTCCATTGCTGGTGGGATTACAAGCTGGTACAACCACTCTGCAAATCAGTTTGGTGGTTCCTCAGAAAATTGGACATAGTACTATGGGAATATCCAGCAATACCACTCCTGGGCTATGCGGCTATTAAAAACAATGAATTCATGAAATTCTTAGGCAAATGGATGGATCTGGAGGATATCATCCTGAGTGAGGTAACCCAGTCACAAAAGAACACACATGATATGTACTCACTGATAAGTGGATATTAGCCTAGAAGCTCAGAATACCCAAGATACAATTTGTAAAACACATGGAACTCAGAAGACCAAAGTGTGGATACTTTGATCTTTCTTAGAAGAGGGAACAAAATACCCATGGAAAAAGTTACAGTGACAAAGTGTGGAGTAGAGACTGAAGGAATAACAGAGTCTGCCCCACCTGGAGATCCATCCCATATACAACCACCAAACCCAGACACTATTGTGGATATCAACAAGAGCTTGATGACAGGAGGCTGATATAGCTGTCTCCTGAGAGGCTCTGCCAATGCCTGACAAATACAAAAGTGGATGCTCAACCATCCATTGGATGGAGCACAGGGTCTCTAACGAAGGAGCTAGAGAAAGTACCCAAGGAGCTGAAGGGGATTGCAGTCCCCTAGGAGGAACAACAATATGAACTAACCAATACCCACAGAGCTCCCTGGGACTAAACCACCAACCAAAGAAAACACATAGAGGGACTCATGGCTGTAGCTTTATATGTAGCAGAGGATGGCCTAGTAGGTCATCAATGGGAGGAGAGGCCTTTGGTCTTGTGAAGGTTCTATATCCCATTATAGGGGACTGCCAGGGCTAGGAAGTGGGTGGGTTGGTGTGCAGGGGGAGGAGGAGGGGATAGGTTTCGGAGAGGAAACCAGAAAGGGGGATAACATTTGAAATATAAATAAAGAAAATATCTAATTTTTTAAAAAAAGAAAGCATTTCATTGACTTTTTCTTTTTCCCAGTTGTGTTCGGTTCTATCCTGGGTCTCTGGGCTACCCAGCTTCTCGGTCCTGGCCTAGTCCATGACCAGGTCATGTCAGGGTGGGCTTCCTTTCCTAGCATGCGTCTCAAGCTGGTCCAGTCATTGGCTGGTTGGCCACTCCCACAATTTCTGCACCACCTTGACACAGCACATGTTGCAGGCAGGAAAAAATTTTAGATGGAAGCTTTTGTGTCTGGGTTCATGTCCTGCTAGCTCTACTGGAAGCATGGCCTGGTTACGGGAGATGGCCCCTTCAGGCCCTACAACCTCTATTACTAGGAGTTCTAGGTAGGCTCATCCTAGCAGATTCCTGGAACTTATTTAGGCCCCCTCCCTTTTCTAGAGAGAGGTTTCTCTGCATATTCCTAGTTGTCCTAGAACTCACTCAGAAGACCAGACTGGCTTCAAACTCACAAAGATCTGCTTCCCTCTGCCTCCCAATTGCTGGGATTAAAGGAGTGTGTCACCACTTCCTGGCTTTTTTTTTCCCCTAACAAACCTTTTTTTAATTTTAAATTGATTCTCTGGGAAATTCACATCTTGCATCCCAATCATGGGGCTCACTTCCCAGGCCTTCCATGTCTGCCTGCCACCCTTGTGATTTCCTGCCCACTCCCTCACCCCAACCCCCAAATAAAAATAAAAAGATTAATTTTTTAAAAGTCCAATTTGTGTTATCTATATACTCACTGGAGCATGGTCAAGCCCAGTGGCTTGCTTCTTAAATAGAGATCAGTCTTTCCCCTCCCACATCTCAATCAGAAGCCACCAATTGTGAAGAGCTACACTTGAGCATCCTTATCACATATCTGGAGTGTGTTGATGTCTGTGGCCTGTGTTACCACCAAAAGCCATGTCAATGTCTGGGATTTGGGCTTCAGTTGGAACTCACTTTGAGGTCCACAGGCTGTGCTGCAGCTACCGTATCAATACTGATATGGGTGGCCTGAGGTTTTGGTGAGGTCCTGTTCTGTGTGACTGCCAAGGACCCCTCCCTGTCTGTGGTCCTATTGTAGCTCCAGTCTGTTGATGTCCAAGGCCCTTGTTATCACTAAAGCCCATGCAGATGGTTATGGTTTGTGCTGTCACAGAGGGTCATCCTGAAAGTTTCCGTTGTACTAGGTTTCTAACTTGCCTTCTAGATGCCCCCAATTCCAGTTGTCTCTCCCAGTACTCTCTTCCTCCATTTTTACCCTACCTGATTCCTCCTGTTTTCATCCCTACCCCCAGTCCATATCTATATCTATCTATCTATCTATCTATCTATCTATCTATCTATCTATCTATCTATCTATCTATCTATCTACACTTAGGATTGGGGACAGGCTAAGAGTCTGAGGGGATTTGTGGAAGGGAGGAAAACAAAGTATTCCATATGATTCTTTGGATTTCCTCAGAGTCTGTTGTTTTATCTCCATTTTCAATTATGATTTTATTAATTTGGATATTCTCTCTCCCCCTTTTAAGTTAATTTGTATGAGGGTCTGTCAATCTTATTGATTTTTTTCAAAGAACCAACTCTCTGCTTCATTGATTTTTTTTTTTTTTGTATTGTTTTCTTTGTTTCTATTTCTTTGATTTTAGCCCTGAGCTTGAGTATTGCTTGCCTCTACTTTGGGTGGGATTTCTTCTCTTTGTATTGGAGCTTTCACACATACTATTAAGTTGCTAGTAGTACAGGATCTCTCCCAATTTTTTTCATTTCAAGCACTTTGTCCTATGAACTTGCCTCTTGAAATGATTTTTATTGTGTCCTATAAATTTGAGTATGTTGTGCATTCACTTTCATTGACTTCTAGAAGGTCTTTAATTTCTTTTTAAATTCCTGTCCTGACCCATTTTTCATTCAGTAGAGAGTTGTTCAGTTTCCATGAGTTTGTAAACTTTGTTCTTTCAATTATTCAGCTTTAATCTCTGGTGTTCTGCTAGGATGCAGGGTGTTTCTTCAATTTTCTTATATCTTTGAGACTTGCTTTGTGTCTGAGTATGTGCTCAATTCTGGAGAAAGTTCCATGAGGTGTAGAGAAGAAGGTATATTCTTTTGTGTTTGGGTGAAATGTTTGGTAAATATCTGTTAGGTCCATTTGGTTTAAAACTTCTGCTAGCTCCAGCCACTGGGGGTTCCAGCTAAAATGTGTTTCTGGGTATTAGGATCTAACACATAGGAATGGGACAGGGTAAGGGTCTGAGGGGTTCACAGGATGGAGGAAAATAGAGTGATCAAACAGAATCTGATCATTTAGTTTCCTTATAATGGGGTCAGAGAATGAGGAGAGATCACCCCAGAATGTCTACTATAGTGCCTGATGGGGTTGGGGACTGGGAAAGAGGAGCAAGTGTCAGGAGGGAGATTATAAGGGAAAGATCTGTGGGATCTACAAAGGATGGGGCCAGGGGGGCAGGGAAGGCTGTGGCAGATGCTCTGTTGCAGAGCTGAAGATGAGCTTGGGGGATTCCATGTGGAGAAAGAGGTAGAAGGGTAGATCTGCAGTCAGCTTCCTGCTTCCCTGGTAGGAGATGCCTGTGGGTTAGTAAGGAGTGCCTGGTAGAGTTGGGGGCTGGGGCAAAGCAATGAGTCATGGAGGGGAGTTAAGAGGGGAAGATCTGCCAGCTCTATTAGAGATGGGGTAGGGAGAGGCTGCTGCCAGAGTTCTGCTGCAGAGCTCTACCTGGTTCCCAGTGCTCAGAGGGTTCTCAATCACTAAGTAAATTCCCTTTCATTCTTCCTATTGTTCATTTTTTTTTTTCTGATCATTTTGTGTCAGAGATGTGCTCCTTGTTAGTTTCATAACAAAATATACATTTTTAGTTGTACTTGTATCTTAAATTTCCAGTTAGTTATTGTCGCCCTCGATCTTACTGCTTTCTTCCGTTTCTCTTTTTTCCGTTTCTCCATCTGCTCCGGCCTCAGGTTTGTGCCCTGCTACTAATATGAGGCATTGAAGTTTGTGTTCCAGGCCACCAGGAACAGACAGATACAACGTGGCAAAAGTCTTCAAATCTCCATAACCCTTTCGCTCGTCCTCACGAGTCCCTGTGGCCACTTCTTCCTACAACAGCTCCCCCAGGCATTACGGAACATTACCTAGTCCCACTTGTCTGCCATTTCTAGGTGTGTTTTCAAGAGAGGTTTCCCAGAAATTACTCCACTACACCGTCCTCAATGTCTCTCCATGGTCACTATTGTCTAGGACATACTCTTACTCTCTTTAACAGAATTTTCTAAAGCCAGTTTGCTTTTGATGCCTTGATTTTCTTCCAGGTGATCCCCCCTCTTCATGTGGAAATGACTTTCTATTTCTTTTAAACATTGGCTAGTGATGGATTCCTAAAGTCTTAGTCCTTGATGTAAGCAAGTATGTTGTTTGCTAATGCTGTGAACGGGTTGTGCTGACATTTCTTCCTCTATAGCAGACAATGGGTATTTGCTTGTGGAACGAACTTTTGTTTATGTTTCTTGTGGAGTTTGAGTTTGTAAAGGGCAGAGATGATGCCTGACACAGAAATTTATTCTAGAGTCAGGGATGAATAAAGGCGATTTTGAATTTTTCTCCTTAACTAGCAAGCAAGTTCAACCTTTGGTACTCTGGCCTATAGAAGTAATTATCAATAAATTAATAAGCTATATACTTAGAAGGACTTTTTGTTTTCTGTAGATCGAAGCACCTGCAACCGAGATTCTAAATGGTATTAACAAAATTAAACCAAGTAGTTTGGATGTACTTTTGGGTTCCGGAGTCTAATTGCCTATAATGAAACACTGGAGTCGTAATTTGATGGTCTGTAGGTTTCTCAGCTGTTTCTCTCTACAAGAAAATGTATAATGGGAGATTTTGCACGTGACTGTCTATATTTTATATGCAACACATCAGTGTTGTGTAAATTCTCTGAGCAACTTCTATTATCTTTGAAACCACAGGAGCAACAAGCAGTTATAATTACAGTCTGACGAAGCTATAACATTTCAAACATGCCTACAGTCTTGGTAGTACAATGGGAACGTTCATCTGCCTGCAGTTTCTCTGTGCTCGGTGACATCACAATTACACCGTTTTAACAGAAACGTCTGTCCTTAAACAGAAACAGCTTGCTTGAAAAAGCTAAGGGTTTTTATTCTTCTGACTTTCTTTGATTCCTCACTGAATAAAAGTGGCCGGGATGGTAAATATTGCTGCATAGCTATGTTCCTGTTACTTCTCGGCTGGTTTCACTATCTGAGAGTCCCAGGTATTCGACTATGCTCCACATGGGGAACGAACACGGCGTTATTTAAAACTTCTTTTGTGCATCTGCTCCTTGTCAACTCATGATCGTCTGATCCTTGAAGATTTGACAACCCTGTGATTTGCTGTAATGGAATTACTGAGAAGTTATCAACAGAGACGTTGCACTGGAAGAATGCAAAGTAAATCCTTAGATGTTTAGAAGGAAAGGAACTTCAAAAGGAGTGGTAGCCACAAAGAAATACCTGAATCGTACTTCTTCCCCTCCTTGAGTGGAGTGACTCTGTGTCTTTAATTTTGTTGACAGAGAGAAAGGATGTTTATATTGACTTCCTGTGTCCTGATCTGTGACTCTTTTATTTTTTTTATTTTTTATTTTGCTAAATTTATATATCAGCACCACACAGGCAATGAACGTACCTCATGGGCTGGGTAAGTGGATTCAAAGAACTTGCTCTGTGGGATCCAAAGAGCTAGACCCTAGTCTTTCTGTATTCTGCCACTGAGCATGAAAGAAACATTGAATCAATTTTTGCCATTTTCTGAGCCACTATTATTTTTCTTTTCTCTTTTTAGTTATTCTGCTCTCATACAATACATCCTGATTCCACCATCCCCCTTTCCACTTCTCCCAGTAGCCCTTCCCACCTCCCTTCTCTCTCAGATCCACTGCTCCTCTGTTTCCCTTCATTAAAGACCGGGCCTCCCAGAAATGTCAACTGAATGTAACACACGATGCAGCAGGACTGGGCTCAGACCCTCCTATCAGGGCAGAATGAGGCAAATTGGTAGGAGAAAAAGGGTCCCAAGAGCAGGCAAAAAAGTCAGAGCTATCCTACTCCCAGTATTAGGAGTCCTACAAAAATCCCACGCTAAACAACCACAGCATATATTCAGAGTGCAGACCTTTGCAAGATTCTGTGATTGGTGCTTCTGTCTCTATGAGCTCCTAGGAGCCCTGCTTAGTTGATTTTGTGGGCCATGTTCTTCTGGTGTCTTTAACCCCTCTGGCTTCTATAATACTTGCTACCCCTCTTCCATGGGGCTCCCTGCCTAATGGTTGTAGGTCTCTGTGTGTGCTCTGCCCAAATGCCAGAAGCAGCACCTCGGATGATAACTGGGCTAGGCTTTGATCTATGAGTATAGCAGAATATCATTAGGACTTATTTTATTGATTGTTTTTTTGTTTGTTTGTTTGTTTTCATGTTTGATTCTACCCAGCTTCTGGCACTTGACTATCCAGGCAGTACATGGGTTCCCTCTCACGGCATGAGCCTCAAGTTATACCAGTGACTGGTTGGCCACTCCTACAAGCTCTGAGCTACCATTGCTGCAGAACATCCTACAGGCAGGACAAATTATAGGTTGAAGGTTTTGTGGCTGGGTTGGTGTCTCAGTTCTACCACTGTAAGTCTTGCCTGTTGATCTGACAGAGGGCTAATATACAAAATATGTAAAGAACTTAAGAAACTAGATATCAACAAGCCAAATAATCTGATTAAAAAATGGGGTACAGATCTAAATAGAAAATTCTCAATAGAGGAATCTCAAATAGCTGAGAAGCAATTAAAGAAATGTTCATCATCCTTAGCTATCTGGGAAATGCAAGTCAAAGTGACTCTGAGAGCCCATCTTATACCTTTCACAATGACTAAGATCAATAATACAAATGACAGATCATGTAGGTAAGGATGTAGAACAAGAGAAACACTTTTCTATTGCTGATGAGAATGCAATCCTCTATAACTACTATGGAAATCAATATGATACTTCCTCAAAAAATTGGGAATAGATGTACCTGAAGACCCAGCTATTAATTCCTCTTAGATATATACCCAAAGGATGCCTCTTTCTACCACAGGACACTTGTTCAACCATGTTCATTGCAGTTTTATCCTTAATAGCTAGAAACAGGAACCAACTTAGATGTCTCTCAACCAATGAACGGATACAGAAAATGTGGCACATTTACACAATGGAATAAATGGAATGGAAAAAAAGACGATGATGAAATTTGCAGGCAAGTGGAGAGAACTGGAAAAAAACCACTCTGAGTAAGACAAGTCAGACCCAGAAAGGTAAACCTGACAGGTACTCTTACAAGTGGATATTATCTGTAAAGTAAACAATAATACCACTACAATTCACAGACCCAGAGAGAATAAGTAACAAGGAGGACTCTAGCAGAGATGAATGAGTCTTCCTGGGTGTTGTGGTAAAGCTCCAACCCAAATATGCCCCGGCGATCAAAACACAACTCAGTTAATATGAATACATGCTGTGCACCTAGATTGGGCACATCTACCTACACTACCATCTTCCACATCTATGAGACTCCTTAGAACTTGTGGTTTCCCCAGGCCATGTGCTTCTGCTCTGCTTTTCTTCTTTTTCTTCCTCCTCTGAGTCCTCCCTCTCTCCCATTTTCTCCTTCCTCTCTCCCCCCATCTTCTGCTCCACCTTCCCTTTTATCTACCCAATCGTCAGCTCTCCTTTATTTTATAAATTAAGGTTGGAAGCAGGTTCACAAGAAATCACCTGAGTGCTGACTCATTTCTTGTTTGCAGCACCTCACAGGAGAATGGAATTAATGTCAAATAAAATTAGTCCCAGGGCTATCCACAACACCTGTGAAAGGGAAATAGATTATGCAGGTGGGCTGGCAGTGGGTGGGGATGGGTGGGATGAAAACAGGAGGGAATCAATTACCTAATAGAGTATGAAGACAGACAAATGAAATGGGGGGTGGGAGTATTTGGGAGTATTTGGGGGGCAATGTGGAAACCTAGTGCAGCGGAGACTTTCTGGAACCTAGGAAGATGACCCTAGGAAGGATTCCTAATAATGGAAGATATGGAACCTGAACTGGCCATCTTCTGTAGCCATTATGACTTTTCAAACTGTAATACTGAAATACATGGGAGGCCCTGATCCTAGAAGGATAATATCTGAACCAGATATGTTGGTATGATCAAGAAACTCATGAAGAGGTAAAATCTGAGGCTCACTCCTGTCATGCTGAACTCGGAGAAGGAGATCTGGCAATCTCTGTGGCAATAAACCATGTGGGTGACTACAATCCACGTTAAACTTTGAAAACCATGGAATTGCATAACTTTAGAATACTTTTGTCTAGAAACTTCCAAGAATCTGTGTGTATGTAAAATAATTTCGGTCTACACCAATGTTAAACAGGCAAATTCCTCTGCTTGTAATTAAATGTAAAAATTGGATTCCAAACACAGACGTAGAGGCATATGTAAGAGAAAAGGAAAAAGAACATTGGAACTGTTGTAAAGAAAGTAATTACACTTAAAAGGTTTTTGAAATAGGCATTTACAGAATTTGCTTCCTTTTGACACTGTCAAATGAACTTGGTGTTTCTATCATACATGCAGTGTGGTGAATGTTTCCACTGAATGATCATTAGTACTTGTGACCTGTGATTTCATAAAATAATTTCAAATTATTCATAATTATTATAATTTGATTCTTGTATTTATGGAAGAGAACAGCTAATCTGTTCTACATGAGTGTACATATGGTCAAAATGTTTGTGACTGAATACTTGGGCTTTTGGACTCCCATATAAGAAAATATACTTACATCTAACCACTTCTGTTCCTTATTAGCATATGCTTGACCTAACAGCCTGTCTGCTCTATATTTTTTTAGTGTAGAACATTTTTTTGGTAGTGATTAGGTCAATTATATGAGTGTCAACATTTATACTTTACAGGGCTTCTGAAGGAAGAAGTTGTAGAATAATTTACTTGTGGCTTAAATAGGTTAATGATTATACATTTGTGATACAATATAGAAAATTTTTGTTTTGTTAATGAAATGACCATATTAAATTTAGAGTACAATGTGAGAGTCAAAGAAGGATGTAAGACAATTTTTCTTTTATATGTCTTATTATTACAAAATCATGTGAAGTGCAAAGGACATTTTAGGAAGTTGTTCTTCATCAAATACTTATTGAGCAACTATTGATAATAACTAGGTACTCACAGATGGTGGGTTAAGAAACTTTGTTATATGAGGCTCAACTCTAGGCAAAGAACTACAGGCAATAAAAGAAATACCAAGTGGGAGAAATAGTCTTTCTTAAGAAAGGGAATACCAATTGGATATATAACACTAAATGGTTAGGTCACTCTATCTATCTACCTATCTATTCATCTGTCCATCCGTCTGTCTGTCTATCATGTATTTATTAGTGAAACCAACATAAAAGGGACACAACAGCAAAGGAAAAGGAGACAAGGGAGGCTATATGGGATGAATATGAACCAAGTACAATAGTGTGTGTATGGAAGTGTCAAGTGAAGACACCATTTATGCTTTATACAACTGAAGAGCAAGAATCAAAAAATAAAACACTGTAGAAAATCAAATAAGAGACCCACATACTTTCCATGTTGTACATTAGGATTTAGGAAAGATAAACGGTCAAAAATGTTATTATCCGACTTTTAATAAAATGAAGTACTTGTTTAATAAAGGCAGCAGGAATGGTGAAAGTGACATGTGGATTGCAAAGAAAATATGTGATACAGATGAAAGCCTACCCTGTGTATCAGGATAAAGTTTGATAGATGTTCTATTTCAATGATGATTATTCTGACTTCTATTTTGGTAAAGGAAATTTGTGGTAAAAGAACAACAATAATAAAAACAACAATAACAACAACAACAACAACAATAAAAGAAAAACAGGAGGTCACCAAAGTATTTTTCAATGCCTCTGGTATAGTCCTTGTACCAATAGATCTTACAGTATAATGTTAGAGTTGAACATGAGGTGTTATTAATAGTGCTGTCAACTTGCTGGGGTATGGAATTACCTAGGAGACAAGCTTTCAGGCACACCTCTGAAGGATGACTTAGCCTCTGGCCATGCCTGTGAGAGATTATATTGATTAGGTTATTTGAGATGGAAAGACTCATGCTAAAAATGGGTAGCACTGTACCTTGGCCTTAGGTTTTAGACTGTATGTGGTGGTTCAGAAAAAAATAGCGCCCATAGGCTTATATGCTTAGTCATCAGGGAGTGGCACTATTTTGAAAGGATTAGAAGGATGAGGAGGTGTGGTCTTGTTGGTGGATGTGTGTCACTGGGGGTAAGCTTTGAGGTTCCCAAAGCTCATGCCAGTCCCAGGTCCACGGACTCACTATCTCTCCCTCCCCCACTGCCTCCTCTGACTATAGAGTAGGATGTACCTCTCAGCTACTGCTCCATGCTTGCCTGCCTCCATGTTCCCAGACACAATGATAATAGAATAACCCTCTGAAACTATAAACAAATCTCCAATTAAATGCTTTTTAAAAGAAGAGTTACATTGGTTGTGGTATCTCTTTATGACAATAGAACAGTGACTACAACACTATACAAAGAAGAGACAGTGAGCTGAGCTCTAGCAACCATCACAGTTTCCTGATTGTGGACACAGTCTGTCCAAGTGTTCCAACTCCTGCTACTCTGACTTTTCTGCAATGATGGACTATGTCCTTGAAGCATGCACAGAAATGAACCCCTTTCTCACAAGTCTCAGGGTGTCTTATCACACAGCAAGAGGAGAAGAAACTAAGACAGTAACCAAGAGAAAATATCAAAATTTGCATAAATTTTATTCTATGTTTTTTTTTTTTTTTTTTTTTTTTTTTTATTTTATTTTTTTTGGATTTTGTACCTAGGTTTGTCTTTATAACATTCATGTCAACTTGGGGTGAAGGAAGAAAGCAATAATTATGTCTGATAACCCTACCAGATAGCTAGGCTTGCCTGGTGGCTTCAGAATAGGGTTGAG
>NC_034592.1:31503461-31509844 GCF_900095145.1 Mus pahari | reverse complement strand
AGAAAATATCAAAATTTGCATAAATTTTATTCTATTTTTTTTTTTTTTTTTTTTTTTTTTTTTTTTTTTTTTTTTTTTGGATTTTGGATTTTGGTTTGTCTTTATAACATCCATGTCAACTTGGGGTGAAGGAAGAAAGCAATAATTATGTCTGATAACCCTACCAGATAGCTAGGCTTGCCTGGTGGCTTCAGAATAGGGTTGAGCTGTATTCAAAGAAAACAGTGTCAAAAGGGAAAGGCCTCCGTGACTTGTGCTTCAGCAGAGCAAGCAGAGTAAGTCAGTCCTAAGTGATGAAAAAAATCTTTACTTGGCCTAGTCTACACATATTCCTGATATACTGACCCACCTTCATGTAACCATTTTCATCAGAGCAAGCCCAGAACTCTAGAAAGCACTAAATTCAAACTAGTAGTTGGACTCAAGTCTACAGTGACACAGCACAACTTCTCCTGGATTCAGCTGGTCAAAGAATAAACTCCACTTCATGAGAGAGGGAGAGGGAGTTATGAGTAATGGCATGACGAGGGAGAACGGCCTTGGATGACATTCCTCTCTGTTCACATGTCCTTGTAGAGCTCTTTCTCATCGCCTAGGGCCGAGCGGTTGGTGACTTGCTATGCTGATCTGTGAGTCACTGTGCCTTATCCCTTCTTTTCTGAGACTTGCTTTCTTTGGGTAGAGCCAACTGCTATATTGAGAATCTCCTGGAAAGCCCAGGGGAAAGGAAATTAAGACCTTATAAACACCCAATATTAACTTGCCTCCTATGTGAAAAACCACATTAGAAGTATGTCATCCACCTCTGCTTAAGCCTCAGGTGACTGCAGCCTCATGGAAGATTCCAAGCCAGACCCACTAGGTAGGTTGTCCATGAGTTCTGCCCTACTGGGCCCATGTGCTATAAAACATATTTATGTTTGAGGACTGTTAAATTTTATAGTGGTTAGTCAAAGAACAACACAGAAGTAATACAGAGACCATTTCGGAGATAATCTGGGAGTTTCATCTAGGTTTGCTTCACTAAAGAAACTCCAATAGGAGTCTCTGAGTCATAACAACATTATGCAACAAAGGTCATGTTATCCTAGACACCCATAGCTTTCCCATCACATGACTTCTTGGAATGAAGGCAGGACAAATATCAGATGCCATGAAGCATGGTATGTTAGAAGAAGGATTCTGGGTTCAGAAGAGGCACAGTCTTCATGCAAACATAGACTCCTAGAAGCGTGTAGATAGTCATCTTTGGTGTCATATGACAGATAACACTGCAGGAATATAGAAGTACAAACCCCAAAGTTTCCTGAAGAACATCAAAGTTTTAGCAAAGTTTCCTGAAAAACATTGGGGTTCTAGCAGAGACTTGTTCTTGTCATCTGCCAAAGAATATGTATAGATTAGTATTTTCTCTTCAAAGAAGCCATGGGCATTTTAGTGGCCAGTAATCTGGTAGGATGGCTACCTACAGCTTCCTGATCAATCTGTACGTGTATCTTTTTAGTACATGTTGGGAACTAAATAAAATAAGGGGGCTGGGGTAGGCTGGGGAGAAGTGGGATAGGAAAAACATGCCCACGCCCCGCCAGAGTTTCTCTATTCTCTGGTCAGTCAGGCATGGGAAGACTGCCAGGCATTTTCCACTCGGCCCCGGGTGGGCATTGCCTCTGACCCAAGTGGCAGGGGGTGGAGAAGGGGCAGCCCCTACGAGGACCCCCCTGGAGCTACCTTGTTATCACTCCAGGGTTGCAGGACAGAGGGAATAGGGAAAGAAGTTCCCAATACTGACCAGAGTGTGCAGCGGGCCTTGATGGAGCAGAGCAGAGACTCTATGGGTTTAAGAGCTTTATTATAGAAATGCAGGAAGAAAGAGAGAAGGGAGAGAGAGAGAGAGAGAGAGAGAACGGGAAGAAGAGAGAGAAGAGAGAGGTAGAGGAACAAAGGAGTAAGAGTGAGAGTAAGAGTAAGAGAGACTGGTGGGAGCTGAGCACCCCTTTTTATGGTCTTCACTGTTGCTAGGTAACTGGGGAGGAGTTTAGCCAGAAGGTCAGAAGCTTGGGCCATTGCTTATGGGACCACTGACCATGCTTCTCTTGTAGGGGCTGTAGGAGGTGGTAACTTAGTCAGGGGCCAGAGTTCCAGGAGCATGAAGGCACGCCTACTGTCATGAGGGTAAATTATGACCATCAGGGTTCAGACCTCAGTTCGACTGGAGACCAGCTTGCAATTCCTCACAACTACACTTATATCTTCAAATTGAGAATAAACCTAACTTTTTCTCTGAGTATTTTAAAGAAACTTCTTAAAATATATGAAGGTAATCCTAATGAAGCCTTCAAATAATGGGACAGAGTCCCAATCAACCATCTCTTGTCACCAAACAAACCTTCCAGTGGCAGGACTGGGTTATATCCAGTTGGGTTGTTCCATAAAAATCCCCAAAGAACCCAGGCTATTGCTAAGGAAATAGGTTGCTCACTGTAAACTGACAGCAAGACCCAATTGCTGCATATAACACCTATACAACTCACTGAACACACAGAGAGAGGGTGAGCTGATGCCTACATAGATCCTGTACCTCTGTGTACTTAATGTCTTTGGTACAGAAAAGTACTTTGCATGCTATCAAAGACAAATGTAAACATCAAGTCAGCCACAAACCCTTTGATCTGCAATCTGTCTTGCCTGCAAGATCTGCTAGGATGATGGTGGCACAAAGCTCATGGGAGTAATCAACCAACATCTGATTTGACTTAAGGCCCACTCCATGAGATGAAACCCATGCCTGACATGGCTAGGATGACCAAGAACCAGACACTAGCTA
This sequence comes from Mus pahari, assembly GCF_900095145.1. Lineage (NCBI taxonomy): Eukaryota > Metazoa > Chordata > Mammalia > Rodentia > Muridae > Mus > Mus pahari. Next base: position 31,507,020 of record NC_034592.1, on the reverse strand, counting down.
GCCCAGAGACCTAGGGCAAACCCAAATATTATTGATCTGGAAACAAACATAGTGATAAAATGACTCCTCACGATATTCTGTTATACTCAGTGATCAGTGCCTTATTCAGTCATCATCAGAGAACCTTCCTCTTGCAGCAGATGGGAACAAATACAGTGACCCACAGTCAGCCATTACACACACACACACACACACACACACACACACACACACACANAGAGAGAGAGAGAGAGAGAGAGAGAGAGAGAGAGAGAGAGAGAGAGAGAGAGAGATGAACAAACAGATCTAAATGGGATGTCTTTCACCGAATCCCTCTCTCAGAGCTCAGGGAGCATCCTTGGAAGAGGAAGTAGAAAGAGTATGAGAGTCAAAAGGGATGGAGGTCACCAGGAGCTCAAGGCCTTCTAAACCAACCGAGCAAGGCTCATAGAAACTCACAGAGACCAAAGCAGCAAGTACAGGAATGACACAGGTCTGTACCAGGTCTTCTACATATATACTGTAGCTTTCCATTTAGTACTTTTGTGGGATTCCTAAGTGTGTGAATGAATGGCTCTCTGAGTCTCCTGAGTGTGTGAATGAATGGTTCTCCGAGTCTCATGCCTTCTTTTGGTGCTCTTTTTCTTTTACTGGTTTGTCTCCTTCAACTTCAATGAGATGGCTTTTGTTTTATCGTATTGCTATTTAATTTTGTTATGGTTTGTTGTTTGTCTCTTAGAAGCCTTTTTTTTTTCCTAAAGAGAGACAGAGGGGGAATATGTCCAAAACGGAGGTGAGGTGAGGAGGAACAGGAGGAGGAGAGGGTGTGGAGATTGTAATTGGGATGCATTATATGAGAAAAGAATCTATTTTCAATACAAGGGGGCAAAAGAAACATCAATTGAAAATCAAAAGAAAAAAAAAATACTCCAAACAAATCTTAGAAGTTCAAAAGAGTTGTAAATGTTGCAAAGTAAAACCATTAACCCTGCATCTTGTAGTTCACGCTTCTCCTGTGTATCTTTGAAGTTCTATGAAGATAGTCAAGATAATGAACCCTAGGCATATTATAACAATCCAGTTTTGGCAGCTTATTTCTATATGTCAGTACTTTCTAATATACACTGGTAGGATAGAAAATGATAAGAAATTATAGAGCTGATATGGTTTTGAGCTGGGAAATTTTGGAGGTATGTTTTGTGAGTAAAAGTCGTGTTATAACTGAGACATATGTACTAAGCTGTTATCCAGTGTTTTATAATAGGCCTTTCTAAGAGCAGACGCCTAAGAGTGTTCTCCAGGCATAGAGAGACAACCATGGTAGTGGAAGTATTTTATGAGCACTGTTGGGGCAGAAGCAGGAATATTGGAGGTGCAGGACAAATCACACAAACGGCACATAAACACAAAGTTGCTACATTTTTAAATCAATGTTAATATGAAAGTTTAATGAAAAATTAACCAAAAATGATGCACCTTTTTGCAATTTTGAGGTGATGCACCTCCTCACCTCACCTCCATTTTGGACATATTCCCCCTCTGTCTCTCTTTAGGAAAAAATCAGGCTTCTAAGAGACAAACAACAAACCATAACAAAATTAAATAGCAATACGATAAAACAAAAGCCATCACATTGAAGTTGAAGGAGACAAACCAGTAAAAGAAAAAGAGCACCAAAAGAAGGCACGAGACTCGGAGAGCCATTCATTCACACACTCAGGAGACTCAGAGAGCCATTCATTCACACACTCAGGAATCCCACAAAAGTACTAAATGGAAAGCTACAGTATATATGTAGAAGACCTGGTACAGACCTGTGTTATTCCTGTACAATTTGAAGGAAAATTGAAAAGTATGGAGAGAAGAAGGGGGAGGGGAGGAAGAGGTGGAGAAATGAGGAGAAAGAGGAAGAAGAAGAAGAAACTATTCAACAAATCACCTCCCTTATTTGATGAATTTTCCTCCTGTAGAACCTACTGTGGGTTCTATAACTAGTGATTTATTTAACACATGCACACTGACATAAATCATTCCTATAATCAATATATAATCATGACTTTTAAAAACCATGTTAGTTTAAAAATTATTATTGTTATTTTTAGCAAATATCACAAGAAATAGCTCTTTCTTTCATGGAGTATGAAAATGTAGGCCTCAGTGTCTTAACCATTTTTCTGCCTCTGAACATTTCAAATGACCTGGTGCATTCAATATGAAAATTAGCAGTATAGTTACCACATTATAATATTCTGAGTTACTTCTGAGCTTAAAATTTTCCTCTTAAATTGTCAATTTATGAAAAATGACTGTTTTATCAAACTTTAGGAACTTCCTATTTGTATTTCATATTTTGTACTTACATAAGCGTTAACTTGATTTTTTTTTTTTTTGACAAAGTGTTGTCTTTCCTCACAAATATCAGTCAAGACTTCTTTTTATATAAGAGACATTCCATTAAGACTGGGGCTTTGCAGTGTCATTATCTTGACTGTTTGTATCCTGGAATCCATTGTGCATACTGTGTGGTTACAACCACTGAGTTATGGGTAAATTGAAACAATCCATTTCTGAATGATTTCTTATGAAAGAAGTGGGAGGGGAGAGAACAATACAGGTTTGAAACACTATGCACACTGGTCAATTGCTGTTCTTTGCAAAAATTTTTATAATTCAGTAGATCCATAGTATTATGATGCAGAATTTTCTTTCCATGCTATTGACTGAAATTATATATATATATATATATATATATATATATATATATATATATATATATATATATATATATATCTCCAAGCAGGAAAGGATACCTGTCATCAGTTGTTAGAGCCTGAGTTTCTTATCTGGAACCTATGTGTTGGAAGGGGAGAACTGACTCCTGAGAGTGATCCTCTGACTTCCATTGCAGAGGCTTTGCTGCTTTGAAGAGACACCATGAACTCAGCAACTCTTATGAAGAAACACATTTAACTGGGGCCGACTTACAGTTTCAGGGGTTTACTCCGTTATCATCATGTGGGAAGCATGGTGGCAACAGGCAGTCATGGTGCTTTAAAAGGAGCTGAGAGTTCTACATCTGGACCTACAGGCAGCAGGAAGAGACCTTGAGTCACTAGCCTGACTTGAACATCTGGGACTTCAAAGCCTGTCCCCAGTGACACACTTCCTCCAAGAAAGCCACATCTTCTCCAGCAGGGCCACACCTCTTAGTAGCACAACTTCCTGTGGGTCTATGTGGGCCATTTTCTTTCGAATCACCTGATACCTTTCAACTAAATCAATGTAAAAAAAGTATTTGAATATGTTCTTTTTAAAAAATACTACTGAAATACCTTCTGTCTAGGATTGTAAAGGACATGCTACGTCATGATAAAAGCATAGTATAGTAGCAACAACATTTACCTATCTCTCTCTCTCTCTCTCTCTCTCTCTCTCTCTCTCTCTCTCTCTCTCTCGACAGGGTTTTTCTGTGTAGTCTTGGTTGTCCTGGAACTCACTCTGTAGACCAGGCTGGCCTCGAACTCAGAAATCTGCCTGCCTCTGCCTCCCAAGTGCTGGGATTAAAGGTGTGAGCCACCAC
>NC_034592.1:31498403-31502991 GCF_900095145.1 Mus pahari | reverse complement strand
TTTCTTTTTCCTAATAATATATTGCCTGAGAGGGGTTCCAACTGGTTGCTCAGGGTCTTCAGGATGCTGACTCAAGGGTTCAGGTCAGGAAGCATTTGCAAGCTGGTGTGTCTTTAGGAAGTAAGCAGACAATCACCGTCCCAAACAACCTGTCAGTTCACTCTGGCAATGTGTCACTTGCTTCTATCTTCTTGGGCAAGGGTGAAGTGCGTTATAGAATATAAAGGCCAGTCAATGGAATGTAGAGGGACTGGAAATAGTTGTATAGGTGTGACAAGATGAATATGTGTGAGTCTTCCTAGTTGCTTGATGGAACCAGTGGGATTTAAACAGGAGTGTAGGCCTGAGGCATGTAACTCAGTGGAAGCATACTTGTCTAGCATGTGCAAGGCTCTGGAATCGGTCATAAGAAATTATAAGACAAAACACGGGCCCAAACCCAACTCAACCCAATCCAAACCAAATCGAAACAACCTCACAAACAAACAAACAAACAAACAAAAACAAAAATGAGAACCACAACACAACTCCCAAGAGGATTCTATTGTTGGGTCATATGGCTTCATCCTTTCATTGTCAAAGGCCCAATTCCTTACCTATTAGTCTTTTAATATTGCTTACATTTGTCCCATAGCATCAAGTGAGCAGTGAGAGATCATGATTAGTTCATCATAATTACTTGGGATGCTTAAAACTTGTGATCTGTATATAATATGTAAGTGTCAGTTAACTTGGTGACATGACCAAGTTAACTGACACATATTAATATTAATGTGACCAATATTAATGTGAATGCAAGGTTTCTATGTTTTAGGTGCCTTCCAGTTATTCCAATTTCTTAACAGGGGGACATTTCTTGAAAGTAGGGACCCAAAAATAGTAATAATAAGAAAAGAAAGTAGGGGACCTGATTGAGATTGTCAGAAAGCAAGAAAGAAAAATCTCATTCACAGGGATAGAAATCGATGTCTAAAATGTGCTCCAGATTTAGACAATGAGATTGGTCTTGTAAATATTATTTAAAAAAGCCAAGATATTTGTTATTTGTTTAAAAGGTTTCTATAAAAGATAGATTACTTTGTAAAGTTTATTTCACAGTGAATTTTTCAAAATAAACTTTTTTTAATAGGAACAGTTGAAATTACACAAAAACTGAGAACACTGTGGAAAATCCTCATACCCAGTTTCATCTATTACTGTTGGAGGCTAGTATACAAATAAGTGTATTAGTCACCACTATTGATGTAGCAGTGTCATTATATAGACAGTATTAGTACCGACTGGCATAGCATATATAGATTGCTCTGTGGCTCGTCTCTAAGGTACCACCTTAAAGTTAGTCACAATCTCTCCATGTAGGCATTTTTTGGATGTTGCAATTGTTCCAATGTTTCTTTTTATATTCTCAACAGTTTGAGAAGTACCAGTCAAGTGTTTTGTCAAACATCCCTTAATGGAAGCCTTGTTTGAAGCTTCTCTTAGAAGAGGGTAGGGGAATAACTTTTAATATCAATAAAAAGGTTTCCAGATTTTTGGTATCTTATATCTTGGGAATATTTTAGTTAGGATTTCTGTTGCTACAACAAACAAAACACAATGGTCAAAGAGCAAGTGGATCTTATTCCGCTCATACTCCCTGTTCAAGAAATTTTTAATCCCAATCCGGGGTTTCTATCCTACTTTGATTAAAGACACGAACAACTTTTATTATTTACAGTAAGCCTTAAACAGCACAAGAGCTGGGCAGATATCTACTCTCTATGTTATTAGAATCTATTTTCCTATCAATAACCCCAAGTTATTACTATAACCCATGGTGGCTTTTTCTTCCTTACCTTCTTCTCCCTCTCCCTCCTCTCTCTTCCTCCCCCTCTAATGGTTTTCCTCTGACCCTGACCCCCCAATCCCAGGAACCCTAAACCCTGCCTATGTCTCTTCTGCCCAGCTATTGGCTATCAGTACTTAAAGGGACCTAACATGACTGTACTCTGGAAGAGCCAACAAGCAGCTGAAAGTGTCAGATGCAGATATTTGCACTCAACCAATGGACAGAAACAGTTGACCCTGTTGTTGAAGTAGGGAAAGGCTGAAAGAAGCTGAGAAGGAGGGCGATTCTGTAGGAGGACCAGCAATCTCAATCTGGACCCCAGAGATCTCTCAAACACTGAACCACCAATCAGGCAATATACACCAGCTGATATGAGGCCCCCAACACACATACAACAGAGGACTGCCGGGTCGGTGTTCATTCAGAGATGATGCACTTAATCCTCAAGAGACTGGAGGCCCCAGGGAGTTTAGAGGTCAGGTGGGGTAGGGGGTAGGGAGTAGGGACATACTCATGGAGACAGGTGGGTGGGGAGGTGGAATGGGATGTGGAACAGTTGGAGGGTGGATGGGGGGGATAAAATAAGGAGTGTAAATTAATTGATTAATTGATTAATTAATTAATTAAAAAAAGAAATAACTTGAGGGCAAGATCTGATAGCTCACTTGGGTCTACATGCTATGTCACCTGGGGTCTCTTGTCCCCAGGGCAACCAGGTCTTCAGGGCCACACTTAGAGTTGCAAAACACCAAATACTTAGAATTTGCAAAAGACTCAACAACTTCTACTTTGCTGTTCATCACCAGAGGAAGTCAGAGCAGGAACTCAAGCAGGGCACGATCTTGGAGGCAGGAGCTGATGCAGAGGTGATGGAGGGTTACTGCTTACTGGCTTGCTTCACATGGCTTACAAAGCCTATTTCCTTACAGAACCCTGGACCACCAAGGGCTGGGCCCTCTCCAGGTGATCATTAATTGAGAAAATGCTTTCCAGCTGGAGGCATTTCCTCAGCTGAAGCCTTCTTTCTCCCAGAAGACTCTAGCTTCGGTCAAGTTGACACATAAAACCGGCTGGTACAGGTGTTGACCTTGTAATTTATCCTTGGTAACACTGCCTTGGGTGTGTCTCTGAGTGTGGTGGATCCTTCTCAGGGAATTTATTCAGAACATGTACATTCCTTTCTGTACCCAGTGCATAGTCACAGAGGGGAGGTGGGAGGGGGAAGAACAGGGAGGAGAAGAGGGAGGGGAAATTGCATTCAGGACATAATATGCGAGAGAATAATCAATCCACCAATCTGACTTTTTACACGAATCATACTGTTATTTAATTTCCAGACCTCTGGTAACAAACTATGTTTAAAGAAACCAAAACACCACCCTGAGCCCTCTGAATAAAACTCCAAACTGTGGGATAGCACAATGGGCTCTGTGCTGGCTGCTCTTCCAGGGGACTCAGGTTTGATTCCCAGCACCCAGATGGAAGCTCACTAACACCTGTTAACTTCAGTTCCACAAGACCTGATGCCCTCTGCAGGCCTTAGCCAGCACTGCACGTGCATAGTTCTCACACAGGCAGACTAAAGATAATAAGATAAAATAAAAGTTGAAAAATATTAACTGTGGTATATTTATGTCTGAAACTGGAAACTGCCCTGTGAGGGCTTCCCCTTAAAGCATAGGAAAGAAAGAACTAACCACTTCTTTCCAAAGCCTTTATAGGGTCTATAGAGTTGAATTTCTCAAGAAAAACCTACTTCTTAGGGTTGGGAGTATAGATTACTGGTAGAGAATTTGACTAGAATAAGAAGGCCCTTGGTGCCATCTGTAGCACTATAAAGCTGGTATAAAAACTCACTTCTTCATTTATCTCCCAGGAGCATTGGAAAATGATAACAAATGTTCCTTTACATCAGTCCATAACCTCCAAAGTAAGATATAATAATAAACCAGATGATGATGTAGTTCCGTGGTTAAAAAAAAAAAAGTCTGCTTAGCATGCACTAGGCTCTGCATTTAATTGTCAGCAATATCAAGCAAAGAACAACAAAAACAACAAAACAACCATCTTAACAAATTCAATAGTTTTTAAAATTCTTGCTCACATTCATTATTTTTTTTTTTGTTCACTTTCTAATCAATGACTGTAAACATATACAATCTTATTTGTATTAGAATTTGCTTCTTCTTCTCATTTTGAAATCATTTTGGAATTACAAAAACACTGTAAAACTCCAGAGCTCCCCGTGGAAGAGGAAAAGGAAGAGGAAGAGAAGAGGAAGGGTTGTAAGAGCCAGAGGTGTCAAGGACCCCCCCCCTCCAATCAACTAGCCTGGGCTCATAGGGGCCCACAGAGACTGAAGCGACAACCAGGGAGCCTGCATGGGCCTGACCTAGGCTTTCTGCATATATGTCATGTGTAGCTTGGTCTTTTATCAAGACTTTTATCAGTGGGCGCAGGGGTTGGGCATGGGGGTGGGGTGGGGTGCCTCTGACTCTTTTGAAGACTTTTTCCTTCTACTGGGCTGCCCCATCCGGCCTTACTATTAGGGGAGATACAACTTGACATGCCATGTTTAGTTAATATCCTTTGGGAGGCCTGCTCTTTTCTAAGGAGAAATGACAGTTGCGAGTAGAGGAGGGAGAGAAAACTTGGGTGGAGAGGAGAGAATAAATTAAGATGAATATGAGAGAATAAATTTTTAAAAAGTGTTTTAAAAAGATTTTTAAAAAAATGAAAATACAATAAATATAACCCCTA
>NC_034592.1:31458531-31498314 GCF_900095145.1 Mus pahari | reverse complement strand
ACAACCAACCAACTACAGAGCCCAGCGGAGCATTTTCGCAATTGGTCCTTGGCCCGACATTTGCAGATTCATTTATTATCATCATTGAAATCTTTCATTTCTCAGGAGGATACTTAGCTTTCTTCTTTATAATACCCTAACTGTTCCAAGCAGTCTGGGTTAATGCTATGTGTGAGAGGAACTTTAAACCCAGGCAGGTTGGTTTCCTACGGGTGGAATGGGATGCCGGAGGAGGGAGGGCAGATGGAGCCTAATTAGCAGAGGAGGACAAACTGCGTTGGGAAAAAAAAAAAAAAAGTGTGGCTTGAAGCCTTCTTTTTGTTATGTAATTATATAATTTTCAAAGTTAATATTTTTATAATGACCCTCTGTTGGGACTCTCCTACTCTTCTTATTAAACTCTGGCTATCTCCTTCAAACGTGTCTTCTGCGGAGTCGTCTTCTATCCCCATGTGACTGATTTGGGCTAAGTTCTCACCCTTCCTCAGTCTTCTCTGAGGGCCACCAGGCTTTCAGTCCCAAATGTTTTTTTTATCCTTATAATTATGTTTATGCACTGCCTTTAGCTTTGAAAACTTTGTTTCTATATTGGTGCTAGCCTCATATTATATAGTAATATATTAGTATTCTGTACTTACAGTCACCCCGTTCTCCAGCACTCATTCAGTTCGTTTCGATCTTTGCTAATGCGGAACCCAGGCTCTGCTTTGTGGGAAATGTGAACACAAGCAAGTCACACCCTATTCATAAAAGGCTTAGTCCACCGGAGAACATTTTGAGAGAGTATCCTCTTTGGCTCACTTTTGAATGAGATCTGAGATATGGGGATGCCCGTAATGTGTCTTAGAGTAAGGAAGATATACTCAAGGAAGATTGCTTTGAGTTCACACGACACAATAAACTAGCAGCTTCTATTGATCACTCTTCAAGTTCCTAGGATCTCAAGAAAGCAGAAGTGGGGAAATGAAGCAGGACAGGAAGAGGAAGACAGAGGGAAGACAGCAAGGGTGTGATCTGAGCCCAAGTTGCGCATCTCAAGGAGAATTTAGGAAGTGGACCAGGCAGCCTTGGAGGAGCAGGAAGGGGGGACAAATGAAAACTCTTGCTGTATACAACGGGGTAGAAAGAAATAGCTTTGTTTGTTGGCATGCTCCCGAACCTTCCTTCACCTGCCACTCAGAGGCGGTGGGAAATCCAGATGTGCTTGTTGTCACAGAGCCTCATTAGGATCCCATCCAACCCCAGCAAATGCATCAGGAGGCTGCGTTGGCAGCAAACAGACCGGCTCCTAATGGAAGTTGAGGGAAAAACGGAATGCCTTTGCTCTGTCATCTGAATGTTTTGTTTGAGAGAGCATATAGATTATTTATAGTCCATCAAGTAAACCTGAGGGTCTTTTAATAAAATCACAGATTATGTTGCTCAAAGGAGTTTATTGAAATAATATCTGAACTCGCCCGTGACAATGACACTCCATGAGTTTATGGCTTTCTCCCATGTGGAATAGGATTCCCCACTTACCCCAGGCTATCTGCATATCATCTTAGCATTCAGCAGGAAAATGGAAGAGTGACTTCAGGTCACTGGGCCAGCTTCTCATACACTTTTTTTTCCCCCTCTTGAAAATACAAACACACACCAGAGCAGGGTGAGTAATGTAAGATAGGGAAGAGGCCAACAAACTGCCTTCCGAAGCAGATACGTAGAAAACCTTTATTGATATTCATTTTGGGAAAAACAGTCTTTTCCCTTGGAGATGTGTTTGAAAGTCACCCTGTCTCTCCTGCTCAAAATGTTAGGGACTTGGGGAGTTTGATTTGGATCTTCCCCAAGAAAGCAACGGGGAAGTAAGAATTCCCAGGACTAGAGCCCACCGCTCTGTTCTGAGTCCCGCTCCCTTCGAGGATGGACCGGAGATGTAGTTAAGTGTCCTGGAAGTTTGGGCCTATTGCTCACCAGGCTCTCAGCACCTCCACGGTGCGCCCACACTCCCACAGGCGTTTATTTTGTGTCTCTTACAGAATTATGGTTGCTTCCCTTTCCTTGAAATTAAACCACTCAATTACATGGTATGGCTGGAAATCCAAAAATTTGAAAAGTGCCCTGCTTTCCCTTGCTTTCACCTTTATGTTCTCCCCATGTTCCTTTGACCCTCAAACTCCTTTAATTCCTGACAGAGCCTTCTTTGCTCCAGCTGTCTCTTCAAATCTCACATCTCACTTGAAATTTCATTTAAAGTCTCTGGCCTCTCCCTGTATTCCTTACTCATTTCTCCCTCAGCTGCCATTTATTTAACTTTATAGTGACATTTACTAACTCCATAAAGACTTCTGAGGAAAGAGTCTTGATGAAACACACATGATTCTATTGTATTATTACTTTCCCCCCCAAAGGAGGACATATCCAGAAAAGAACAGTGGAGAATTGTCTTCTTTCAAATAGGAAAAATTAATAACAAAATCATGGAGACCCTCTACTGAGGAGACCATTCTGTCAAGATCTTTATTTCTGTTATGAGAACCAGGTCCTGGAGAGGTGGAGTGGTTTTTTTTTTCCCAGTGTGACAAGTCACACGGAGCCAAGACTGGACTTGGGTTCTCCAGCTCTCATGATAATATTCTTTTTCATTCCACTCTACAGTCCGTGCTCGTGCTAGACTCTGTCATCCCTTATAGCCTAGAGCCCTCTGCAGACACTAAACCCCTGGATGTGCGATTTCTTACATAACGTGTATTGTTGGCGTATTCTCCTGTATAGCGCAAATCATCGCCAGTGCATTCATCGTCGTAGAACAATGTGAAGGGTACATGAATTCTTGTTTTTCAGTACTTGGAGAATATCAAGGAAAAAAGTTGTACGTTTTCAGTAAAGATGCTGGGCTTGTTTCCTAAATATTTTTAAAGATTTTTTTTTTTGAAGTGTGTGTGTGTGTGTGTGTGTGTGTGCGCGTGTGTTCGCACGAGTGTGTATGTGTGCGCATGTTGGTCCCTGAACCCATAGTTACGGGTGGTGTATTGGTGACATGGGTACTAGGGATAGAGTTTGGGTTTTCTTAACTGCCTTCTTATCTCTTCAGCTCTTCATACATATTTTGGATCCTTGCTTGGTTGCATTTGGGAATGCGGTGCCTGTGAATAACAAGGCTGTGTACTTGCTTAGAACTTTGGACGGAGGAGTGATTTCCAGACTGATTTATTTCACTGTCAAGTACTCGCTATATGTAGTGGTTAGAAACCAAAGATTCACAATGACTGGTGTCATCCCCATTGAAGTTACACTTAACCCAGTGAGTTCTCTCTTAAGGAAACACAGACAGATGTCACGCCAGGGAGGGCTATGCATTGTGAGGAAAAAAGGAAGCTGCACAGAAGAACAGAATGTGAAAAATGGCAGCTGTGTGGGATTTGAGAGCGTGGCCGGAATGGACCATCAGAAGAGGTGGGACTGGAACAGTTAAGATGCAGTCAAAGAATGAAAACACCCCTACCCAAATAGACAGCAAGTTCAAGCACCCTTGACTGGTGGGACTACAAGTTAAGTTTCATTTGAAGACTACAGGCATGTCTTTTGAGATCATCTCTTGAATGTGAAAGTTCTGTAAACAAATAAAGCCACACTAAGAGCTGAGGTGCTCTTTTAGTTAAGTGGCTCTGGAAAAGTTATGGAGCACATAAAGAGAAGGCTCCCAGCACTAGGGAGAGGGGAATTAGGGGATGAGCTGCTTCTCGTGGGAGCATGAGCTCTGAGGTTCTTGCTATCCTACTCAGGAAGAGGCTAGACCACTTGGACCTTTATAACCTATTGCAAAGTCATCGCTGAGCTATTATTTCAGAAGACCGAGTTAGAGTAATGTTCAACTCAGCTTCCCGGAGCCCCATTTGGAATGCAATTAATTGACTGCTGTTAGTTGTCAATTAACATTTATTATCAATTAGTTCATCAAATTGATTAGTTGGCAGGACCTTAAAGTCTAAATGCACTCCTTTCCATTATAAATATGTCTATAAGAGTAAAAGCTACTCACTAATTGATGTCAAACTGGAATTGCTTATGTCGGACTCGGGCCTTATCCATATCGCATTTTAAAATCTATATCAAGTCAACTTGAGCAATATTTATATGGTTCTCACTATTAAAATGTGCATTTTGGAGCTGTTTATTTCCAGTGGTAATCAGTAAATATTACAAGCTGAAACCTTATATCGAATATCAGAGGGTCTAAAACAGATTTCTATTTTGTGAACACATCTTCATTTTACTCTGGAAGCCAGTATCTCATTTCTCAGTGGTACAGACGGTTTGTTTCCATGTAAACCTTTCATGTATCAGCTTCCTCAGGTTGCGAATCAACTAACCTAAAGACAGAAGCATTCACAACAGTGTATAATTGGCTAATATTCGTGTTTGAAAGAGATGTACTTTTAAAAATTACCCCCTCTTGCCAAATTCTCATTACATATACCTAGCTTCCCAGGTTAGTCTGAATTTTATCCATTATCTATGGACTGATTAATAGTTTTTAATTTCTCTTTCTATAGTTTGCTTTTATTAAAGATAAATAGGCATACTACTATTTTTTTCTTTTTAAAAAATTCTCTTTTTGAGGTCTGGGGAGATGACTTCCAGATGAATGCTTAACATTTAAAATATATTTTCTCTTTTGTACAAGTTGGGATGATGAATGGAAGAAAACTGTAACGCCTACCATTCTCTACTTAACAAAGCAAAAGGTACCTACAAGGGATTTTTTTTTTTTTTTTTTTTGCCTTTGTGCAGAAAAGATAATTCCTGCTTTCTCTTACCCCAAATAGTGACCTAAATATGGCTGAAAGACACAACATGTGACCTGCTTAGCATGGCCTGCCATGGCCTGGAGCCACAGCAGGCTCGCTATTAGAGGCACTGGCACAGATGCTACCAGATGGCCAACATATTGTCCAGAGATGACCCATGTATAATTGCCGAAAGTTCAATACATTCAGGTTTTGAATTTAATTGCATTGACCACCTTACCTACTGTTGCTGCATTCGCCAATGATTTAAGGTGGAAATGCACTTTAAGAGCGCAAGGCAACTCCTTGGAGCGTTGTCTTTCTGCCTTTCCCCAAGCCTGGGTTGATTTGTCCACAGGTGGCATTCCAGGTGTTCCCACTACCTGAACTAAGAACTGATTGGGACACGTTAGCTTGCAATGTGTGTGTGATTTGGCTCTGCACTTTGCTTTCCCGTCAGCTTAGCCACGGATAAAAGTTTCTAACACAGAGCACGTTTTCTTGGTTTTCACTCTTTTGTGTGGTGTGGGGAGATGAGACTGGATGCCATGCCATGGTTTCCTTCACTGTTGCGGAATGACTTGTTAGGTGCCAGTTGAATTTAGTTTACCGTTTACCTTGCCCTGCTCACCCTTTCCGGCTCTGAAGCTTCAGCTCAAATGATGTCCCTGACACTGGTTGTTGCAGTTTCCGTATGTCTGTATTTTCAATGATCTATCTTACTGGGGTGGGGGAGCACTAATTTGATTCTGTTGCACATGTGACTATATAGACACCAGCAAACGGAGCCTGGGCTTTAGGGAGAGTGGGTTTTGAACCCCTTCTCTCCATAGAAAAATGACAATTATGTGCCATGGAAGGGCAGAGGACGATTGTTTCAGTTGCCGTCTGCAGGCTGTTATTTCTTACAATGTTTCTGCTAAGCAAATGTAATCATGATGGCATGCGTTATTAATTCAAAATAGCTTCTCAAATGGCTCAAGCTCGGGACGGCAGCGTGCCTGGTGCAATGTCATTTGTCATAATTCTTTGCTCTTCTGTGTGCCTTTCTCTCCAAGCCACTCACAAACTACATTTGCTTTGTGTCTATGTGAAAGACAAAAGATAAGCCCTTGTTTAGCGAGACCTTTCCAACCCACTGCACTTCTACATTTACACTGTACACTGTCTACTGGTATTCCTGATTGGCTCTGCATAAGTCCTAGAAAGAAAATTCATACAATTGTCAAGGAAAATTATATTCCTCTGCTACCATCTGATTTGAGGATGAATTTTGTGGTGGAAGCCATTTTAGTCACAATACAGATACACTCAGTGATGCTTTTTCTGAGACTTGCCACCATTAATTATGCTTTACAAAGTCCGTTACTTGTTTAAAATCTGAAGCAAAATAAATTTACTGAAAAAAGTACATTTTAGTGCTTCAAAATAATCTTTTTTTTTTTTGTTTTTTTTTTTTTTTTCAGGAAAATAGTGACATGTGGAACACTGTTAAACAAGAAAATAATATTCATAAAATCAAAAGGAGATTCCAAGTTACTGCTCTACTGGTTAGAGTTGCTGATGGGTATTTTAAGATGTCACAACCCTGATTGGTTGGTGTCCCTTTAAAGGAGAGCATCAGCTGCTGTCATATGGAGTGCACCCCCAAAACTTGCTATTTATTCATACCCCAGTTAAAGCCGAAACAAACAACTGAAGCTAATCACGCTTGAAGTTGGGTATCGCCTTTGTGGCTTTATGAGCCTATTTTTCTGAAATTAGAAATTGCCTGAGTGAAATGTTTCTAGCTAAACTGCTTTCTACTGAAGTCATGATTTTTACAGTCAGATAAATGCCCCTTAAGCTCCATTTATGTAAGCGTCAGTGACATCCAGTGGCTAGCAGGCTGATCACAAGTGCGTCTCCCAGTGTGGGGGGCCCACACTCCGGCATGGTGCTCCAGTCTGCTCTACACTCTGCATCACTGCTGATGCTTCGGTTCTAGAAAGGTTTTTTTTTTTTTTTTTTTTTTTTTTTTTTTTTAAACCAAATATGGTCCTCTGACTGGGATGACCATACATGCATTCTACTGTGGACTTTTTGAAACAGCACTGATAGAAATGAGAATTGAAAATTGGAGATAAAGATGCATCCAGAGATTACCCAGGAAAGTACCGTTGCTTGGAAAACATAATCAGCCTCAACATGAAACCCAAAGCTCGAAACTCTGCAGGTGTTATTTAGAAATGGCTATCAGGGAGCTTACACAGCCTTCAGTGATACAGGGAGGACTTGTAAATTCTAGCGAGATTGGTTCATTATGCAGAGTTGGATGATGATATGGTTAATGTTTCAAACACATATGCTTCATAAAATGGTCCACCTTAATTTGAAAAAAGGCATTACTTGCAATTATGTGAGCCACATAAATTTATTTGCAGACAGTCAATTCATATTGATCATAACCCGACCTCACAATGACCTTGAGGAAAGGTAGTCTGTGACTGGTATAGATATTGGGATCAATACCAGAGTGCAATTGACTACACCTAGTTACTGATAAATGAAGTAAAAAGGTACACTATTTTCAGAAACAAAGATAATAACAGCTCATTTAGTCAACTGTTTGCAAAGGTTTAATATTGATACATGTAGTTATAATGACATCCTCGGGCGTTTTCAAATGGCAGAAAACAATAGGGTGCAGAGTCACTGAGCACATTGAGGAGAAAGAATCATTACTTTCCGACGCTGAATAAGAAATGCCACACTCTTTCTGTCAACATCACTGTGAACCAGGGCATTCTGTAAGCAGTACAGGCAGATGCTGATCCCAACACACAGGGCTGCTTGCTTCAGTGTTCTGTATGTGCCAGTTCTTGTGAAATGAAGCACCCTATTATGTGGGAACAAAGCCTCCAGGACCACGCATTGCGTTAGTACTACCCTCTCTTGCACATTTGCAGCAGAATTAGCCTGCCTATCCACAGGTAGAACCAACTGTAATCATGAGGAAGAGAGCATTTGGTCTCAGCACATCTGCTCCACGTTGATGCATGCCCTTCTGCTATGGAAACTTTAAAGAAAGGATGCTAACAAAAATTTCCCCCAATTGTTCCTTTCTCGTTGCTGGGAATTCCACAGAGTGAACAGTTGGCAAGTTATGCAGAACCTAAGTAAATAGCGTCCATTGGCAGAGCGCTAACAGGTTGTGCAGCTTAATTGGAGGAGAGAAGTTCAGGAGCCGGCCAGTGTCTGTTACACCCAGTTGGTGAGTGGTGCCTAAGGAGCGAACAGTGATTTTTGCAGTGAGCTCATTTTGGGTAACTAGTCAGCTTGCAACTGTGAGCCAGAGGACTTGCATTCCATGTGTTTTGCCTTTTCTTCTGTATAAAATATATGTCTATATCTCGAGCTTTGTTTATCTTTTGCCAGTGCAATTTTAAGAAATCGGTGCCAGCACTCTGATATTGTCGTTCCGAGAAAGGGGAGTGCTGAGAGACACTGGTGGCTATTAAAACCCGCAAACAGAAGGGAAAGGCTGTTAGCATAGGCCAGGTTTCTTTGTTGATCTTTTACACTTAGTCTCTGGTTGCACTTCTCAAGTCACGTTCTTTTCCACACCGCCTTCCTGTTTCCTGTGCCTTTGCATGTTTTGGTACCCGCTCTTGCCTTTTCTCCTCTTACACAGCTACTTATCAATAAACCTGGGTTTTCAATTCGGTGCTCTATCAATAAGCTTCTGACTGGTTCTGTTAGTCAGTGATCTGGGAAATCCTGTGTTATACTAGAGAACTGTAAATCTCTGTTATTGCTTCCCAAAGCAGAAATAAAGACACTGGGAGGTACTGAACCCTTTAGTGACATCACTGCGGCCACTAAGACACCCCAAAACAAGACACCCCAAGCCACTAAGACACCCCAAACAAACCTACAATCAAGGGAAATGCTAAGTTAAGGCATTAAGGACCGATTGTTTCAGTTTGCTTCAGTCTTTCCTTTGCTTAAAAACTTTAACCAACCTGATGGGACAGGCAGATTCTGGACTTCAGATTTCCTGTCTTCCGCAGCTGTGCTGTCTTACTTGAGCAGCTACTAACTTTCATCAAGAAGATATCTGCAGTGGGGAGAGGAAGAGTTGGTATTGGATTGCAAGATGTAAATAAGTAAATAAATTTAATAAATAAAAAGATATCCATAATTAGAAAGCTGAGAATAGAGGTTTGTATACCTTCTTCGTACCAGATGGAAAGAGCAGAATATCCTCCTTCTTCGTATCAGGAAAATTTTGATACTAAATTCAAGAGTACCTCACACCATTGTTCAGAAAGCCTCTCCCAGGGAGAGTTTGCACTGTGACTAAGGGCTGTATGGGAAACATTAGCCTAGGGTTTCCCTTTTCTTCCTTTCCTCATGTTGCTAGGGATTGAGGTGGGACTTTGAGCATGGTAGGCAAACATTCTAAACCTGGGTCATATCCTCTGCCTCAGCCCCTGTGCTTTCTTGAAGGGTTTTGTGTATGTTATGTGGTCTATATATTTGGCAAGAACAAACCAGTTTTTGTATTTGAAAGGCTTGTTTGTTCGTTTGTTTGTTTGTTTTTTGGCAAAGCTGAGTAGGAATTCTAACAAACACTGGGTAATGCAGTATTGTCCCAGAAGTCTCTGACGGCCCTGGGTCTCACTGTATTTGGCCTTGTCTGCTCATTGTACACCAGCTTTACTTACAGAGACTGTTTTGTGCAGCTCAGGTGTGAGGGTCATGTCTACTGGCTAAGTCATCACAAGGCCAAGGACTAATTGGCCGCTGTGTTCTAATTTTAGTTTTGGTAAAAAGGAAAACCACAAGTGACATAATTGCAGGATTGCCTAGAATTCTGGTACCCTACTGCTAGCCATGGGCCCCTCCTTCAGCCCACACAGCTTGTCTGTGGTGGCTGTTCTGGCTAATTTTGCACTGTCCTTGGTTACCACATTTCTTTGAGATGCCACATCAGTAGATGTGTTCGGTTCCTCCTTCTTGGGAACTAAGATGTCCCCTTGTATCCTAGAGTCTGTCACAATGACATTCCATATGAATCTTCCTCTTGGGCAGTCTCATATTCCAGACTGTCCCTCAGGAGAAAGCTGTCCTTTAAAACTTCAAAATGTCATTGAGTTGGAGTACTTTTCTATATTGGGCTGCTTCATAATGATGTCTCATGAAGAAATGAATCAGTCTAGTGGCCCTAAAGACACATACAGGGTTATACCTACAAGAAGAACCGTGACAGCCTTAAAGATTTTCTCAGTACTATTTGAGGTTTTTAGACATTGATGTTCTGTCATAGCAGACATCCTAATAAACTGGACTGTGCTACTATAGGGACAGAATAGCAGCAGCAACAGACAGAGAATTAAAGACAGTATTTACTGAGTATGCGTGAGTGTGCATGTGCCATGCTGTGTGTGTGTGGATCAGGGGACAGCTTGAGGGAGTCAGTTCTATCCTTCAACCACGTGGGCTCTGCAATCACACCTGGCTCCTAAGTGGATTTTAAACTGAAGGCTCCAGGTAGGCATTCCAGAAATGTGACATTTGACATAGATTGTGATGCTCAATTGTCTTGCATCCAAGCTCAACAATTTTACTTTGCCTGCAGTGTTTTGATCTCTGGTGATTCTGTACATTATCATAGGGAATGGAATTCCTTTGCTGAGGGTACATTGGTGAGAGATAAAGGTATTGAGTGAGAAGAGGAGAAAAAAAAACCCAAAAAACTTAATTATGTTACTCAGCCCAGGTATAGCATGTGGACTGGAAGACCTAACACCCATACCCAGTTTTCCAGGACTCGGCCTTTTGTTTATTCTGAGTGCTGGTCTGGAATCCTAAGTGCCCCAAGACATGAAAACAAACAAAAAAGCAAAGGACAAATTTATCATTTATTACTACTTGGGATTGAAAGCAGGATGCCCGAGGTGCGTTCTTGCTGTAGTATACCTGCTTAAAAAAAAAAATCTTAGAAACATTAAAAAATGCACAACAGAAAAGCAATAAACTTTGTCATATTAATTAATTTTGAATTACGGCCAAACTCTTCTATAAGGGCATATGACATACACGGTAATGCCAAATTAATTCTTTATGATCAGTACTATTGTAATCAATGCTAAATGAATTCATAATGATAAGATACTTAAAATAAAGAGTTACCACAAGAACAATAAAAGATCAACATCATTTGAGCGAGAGCATACTAATAAAGTATTAGTTCAATAAGCTCGGGCTCTCCATGACAATCAATGGAAGATAATTTATTTCTTGCCTATGTCTTGCTTTTCCTGTAAGGGCTGCATAAAAGCATAGTCCTTTGATTCTACTGCAAACTGTGTGGTGAGGAAGAAGTATCGTACTCTTATTATTAAAAGTTTTGCTGTATCATTTAGTTTAGTCTTCACTTCTGTGCCAAAGAACTCAGGGCAACTTATAGACACACAAATTTACTTCCCAAATAAATTCCCTTTTGTCTCTGTACCCTCTGAGGACCATGTGATCCTTCTCTTCTTTCTTTTAATAATTCATTCTTTCTCTTTATTACACACTTTCTCTCAATACATATATATTTATACACAAGCAATGTATATGATGCCAACCTGGAAAAGTTGGTCATGTGGTCTTTACATATTCCTCTTTTTATTTAATACTGCCA
Organism: Mus pahari; assembly: GCF_900095145.1. Lineage (NCBI taxonomy): Eukaryota > Metazoa > Chordata > Mammalia > Rodentia > Muridae > Mus > Mus pahari. Next base: position 31,486,869 of record NC_034592.1, on the reverse strand, counting down.
TAGATTGATCTCTATGCTTTAGTTTTTTGATTTAAAGACTTTTAAAAAATTAATTCTTTGAGAACTTCATACAATGTATTTTTATCCTATTTATGCCATTCCCCACCTCCTCCCAGATCCACCCACACACAACTTGGTGTTGCCCCCACCCCTTCTTTCCAAACCATCAAGTCTAATTCGTGTTGCTCAAATACTCTTGGGTGTGAGGCCTGCCTTGTAATGTGGTTGACCTCCCGCGAATCACACCCTTAAAGAAATCGGGATCTTTCTCTTCCAGCAGCTATCAAATGCCATTAACTCCTAAGTTTGGAGCGGGACCTTCTGCTTACTTCATCCTTTCCACATGGGTTTTGTCTGGAGTGAATTTGCATAGGTCTTTCATATGCTGTCACAATCACTATGTGTGTGTGTGTGTGTGTGTGTGTGTAAGTTAACTGTTGTGTTCCTAGACCCTTTTTCTCTGGCTCTTAGAATCTTTCTGCCCTCTCTTTCAAAGTTCCCTGAGCCTTGGGGGAAGGACTGTGATAAATATGTCCCATTTGGGGCTAAGCATTCCAAGGTCTCCTATTTTCCGAACATTGGCCAGTGTGGGTCTCTGTGTTAATGGACATCTGGTACAAGATTTTCTTATGAAAGTTGAGACATACATTGATTTAGCAGAATAATAGTAGTAGGTTATCATTTAGGGCTGATGACTTATCTAGCCAGAGGTTCTTGGCCTAACTAACAGTTGCAGACCTGGGCTCCATCTTACGAAGTAGGCCTTCAATTCAGTCAGAGCGTGGTTAGTTACTTCCATCATATTCATGTCACTACTGTCCCAGTGTGCAAATCGTGCTAGGACGGTTATTATTGTAGCTCTTTGGGTTCACAGATGGGTAAGATTATTGATTTGTTTTTTTCCTTTGGTAGTGAGCACAGCACCTCCCAGTACTATGAAAGCTAGTTAGTAGTGATGAAGTTTTCAGATCAATACCTGCTTGATTTTTCTATCTCTTATGACTCAAGGATGTGGTATCTTTAGCATCGAGTTCTGGAGGTGACAATAGCCTACAATATTTGGCATTCTATGGGATCCCACTGGCCAATAGTTCAAACATTAGGGAACCCTTTCCTGGCACTAGGGTTTTTATTTGGTAGCATTTGCTGTCCCCTCCCCCATTACAGGACAACTCCACTTAAGACATCATGAAAGAATGGCTGTCCTTTACCATACACTGAAGAACCAACCAATAGTGAAGTTAAAATGAAGACTTACCCAGGGCATGGTGGTGAACATCTTTGATTCAGTGCTCAAGAGGCAGAGGCAGGCATATCTCTAAGAGTTTGAGGCTGGCCTGGTCTGTAAAGTGAGTTCAGAATAGCAATGTCTCTGTTACACAGAGAAACTCTGTCTGGAAAAAAACAACCAAGCAAGCGAACAAACAAACAAACAAACACCCCCAAAACCCAAGATTCACTTTTTGCAAGACTCACTTTTCTTTTTTCCCCGTCTTCTTTCTCTCTGTTCCCTCTTTTTCTTGTACCTTTCACTTCTTTTCTTTCATTATTCATCTGTACTTCTATAATAAGTATTTATGAGCATCTTCCATATGTTAGGTATATTCTGAGCCCCAGAAGTACATTCATGAAAATAATATTAAGTTTGTATCAGATCTGAATCAGACTTTAGTTATCATTTTGATTGTTATTTGATTTTGAATAGAGACATGTCAAGTTCCTCTTTCTTGCGAATATGGAAAGCTATATTTCTAAGCACTCTTGAATGTAAATAAAAGTGTGTAATAAGCTGTATATAATTAATTAGGTATGAGGAACCTTTGATACTTTTGGTCCAAGGTCATGAAGAAGTCCTGCAGTCTTCTTGTCCTTCTAACAAGGAAACTTCATCTTGAGATCACACAGCTATAGGCAGCAACAGCCTGTACTGCTAAGCTCTGTGTTTTAACCAGTGTATTTTATAGACACACGCTATCTAGAATCTTCATTTCCATCTCTCTCTTCATAATCTGTGTATATCAGCATCAAGTCACCTATATCTAATCTATATATTTCATATGTATGCATACACACATACACATATACACACACACACACACTTCCAACTACAGGAAATGTACAGGAAATGGCTCATGCCATTATGAAAGTCAAGAAGTCACATGACCCATGCCTACAAGTAGAAAATTGGTTGTTATTCATTCCACATCCAAAGGCCGAGAAACTACCTGGAGCTGCCAGTATAATTCCTGGAACCTGAAGAACTTAGAAACAGGAACCTCCTGTAGCCAGGAAGGAACCCCAATGGAGTGATAGGGAAACAAGCCCACCCACAAAACTTTTAACCTGAAATTCTGTCTACAAGAAATGCAGGGATGGGGGATGGAACACAGACTGAAGGAATGACCAACCAATAACTGGCCTAATTTGAGACCTATCTCATGGGCAAGCAGCAACCACTGACACTATTAATGATACTCTGTTATGCTTGCAGAGGAGAACATAGAATAACTGTCTTCTGAGAGGCCCAACCCACCAACTGACTCAGAGGGATGTAGACACCCACAGCCAATCAGAGGATGGAGCTTGGGGACTCTAATGGAAGAATTGGATGAAGAATTGCAGGCCCCAAAGGGGATAGAAACTCCATAGGAAGACCAACAGAATCAATGAACTTGGACCCTTGGGGCTTTCAGAAACTGAACCACCAACCAAAGAACATACATGGTCTGGACCTAGGCCTCCCTGAACATATGTAGCAGATGTACAGCTTGGTCTTCATGTGGGCCCTGAACAACTGGAGCAGGGGTTATCCCAAAAGCTGTTGCCTTACTTGGGACATGTTCTAGTTGTGCTGCGTTGTCAAGCATCAGTGGAAGATGATGGGCCAAGAGTAGAGGGATAACCAGAAGGGGGCCCACCTGCTAGGAGAAGGAGAGGGAGGGTTGGGGGAGGGAAAGATTGTGGCAGAGTAACTGTGCAAGGGGCAGTGAGTTGGATGTAAAGTCAATGATTAAAAACTAAATGAAATAAAATGAAAAAAAATGAAAAAAAGAACAAAGAAACAGGAACTCTGATCTCTGAGATTAGAAGCTAGATTTCCTGGTGGAAGAAGAGGAAAGAGTTTTTTTTTTTTTTTTCCTCTATGGTTTTGTTCAGTCATAGTCCAGCCAATTGAATGATGTCTCTTCACACTGGTGAGGGTACATTTTCTTTACTTAGGTTCAAATACTTATCTCTCACAAAGAGACTTTCTTACAGACACACCAAGACTGCTAGTTCACCAGTTATCCAAAGTAACTCTTAACTGGCACATAAAATTAAATATTACAGTTATCTGGGAAATAACTGACATAGAAAGGTGTTAGAACACTAGGGTCTTTTGCTGGAGAACCAAATATTTGATTTCATTTATAATTTTTTTTTTTTTGTTTCAGTTCACATGAGTTTTGCCAGTCCTAAATAGGCATACAATCCCTCATAGTATCTGTTTCTTCATTACAGGACTGTAATACCATCCTTTTCACTTACATAATGAAGTTACTTAGAGCTAACACTACACACCAACTACTTAAGTCAGAATTATGCAGTAGTTGAGTTGAACTACTTTGCATTTCAGAATTATAACTTACAATTTTATAAAATTCATTTGGCCCAGGAATATGTCTATCACAATACCAGGAGATGCTGTTTAGCTAAAAGAGAGAGTGGTTTGCTGAGGATGATTGACGGTTACTCTGTAATGAGAGTTGTGTGTAGGCTCTGCTAATGGCTTTGTGCTTCTTCCTGAGGCGCTCACTGGTGGGCAACTTCATGCATGTCTCTCACCTGAAGCTTTCCTGGTGAACCTCACACTTCTCTGTCCTATAGTCTGCCCCAAGATTTCCAATTGAAAGCTTTTGTTCCAAAGCTTTAGATAAAAGATAAAAAGTTTTTAAAATACTTTTTTAGACTATAGGCTTTTGATGGGCTAAGATTTTATATACCTTAACATTATTTTTAATGAGAAGGTTTGATTTCATCTGATAGTCTTTGTAAATGTAGGTTTTGCTTTGCTTCCTCTTAACCTACTGTGAGATCTGGACCATTGGATGCTCTGCTGGCATTCTCTTTCTGAAAAACAAAATTCCATAGAGGGGCATGATGGCATTGTAAAATACTCTTCAAAGAAGTAAGAGCTAGAGGAATTTTTCTTGTTTGCCAACGGCTCTATGCTCCACCACCAGGTATTGCTCATGTGTATATTTTGAGCAGTTACTATTAAAATCACCACATTTTAGTTACATGAGCCCTTACACACACACACACACACACACACACACACACACACACACACACACACACACACACCAGTATAACAGTATTATTAAATTAAATTATTATTGCAATAGAGTAAAATAGAGTAAACTCATTCTGTTACTCATTTAGTAACATTATGGAGTGAGTGCCCATTGTATGTATACCAGGCACTGTTCTACACACTGGTTTACAATGGTGAAGAAAATCATTTATCTTTTATCATACAGCGTTTTCATTCTCTCAGACAGAAACAGATTGGACCACACAACACTGGATAACTTCAGATTATGAGACATGTTAAAACAGTAATGCAAAAAAAGAGTCAGAGTATGAAGTGAGTTGTTATTTTTTCATGAGATAATTGGGAAATACCTCTTCTGAGCAAGTGATGACATTCAGCCTCAAATGGAATGGAGAGACTAGAACTGTCTCGTCTGTTAGAGAAGATAAACCTGATGGCTGTGGCATCAAGATGGTATTTCAGGCCTGGAAAAATGTTACTGGCATTAATTTATGGAAAGAAGATTGCAAAATTGCAATCACTAATATTTATTTCGAGTGTAAATTGTAACTAATTAACTGCAACACAGCTCTTTTTATTTTATATTATCTCCTAGTTAGTTTCTACTGCTGTGATAAAGATCGTGACCCAAACCAACTTTTTGAGGAAAGGGTTTACTTCAGCTTACACTTCCAGGTAACAGTCCATCAGTGAGGGAAGACAGGGCAGGAACTCAAGGCAGGAACCTGGGGGCAGGAGCTAACATAGAGGCCTTTGAGGAGTGCTGATTTCTGGCTTGATCTTCATTGCTTACTCAACCTGCTCTTTATAGAACCTAGAGCCAACAGCCCAGGGGTAGAAGTACCCCTTAACTTGGGTTATGTCTATCCACACCAATCATTAATCAAAAACCATGCCCCCTCTGCTTGTCTAAAGGCAATCTGATGGAGGCATTTTCTCAGTTGAGGTTCTTCTTCCCTGATATAAAAACAAGCAAGCAAGCAAGCAAGGAAGCAAGCAAGCAAACTAACTAACAAAAACATCCTGGAAAACTGGTCACCTCTTTTGACACACAAACATCACTGTTAAACCATAACCTTTCCTTTTTTTTTTTTTTTTTTTTTGCCTCAAGATCGCGTGTTAATATTTGTGGGAAAACTCTACTAACCAAGGTGGAAGTCTACCATTGACTGGATAGCCTTCCAAGGACAGCCTTCCAAGCCTGGCACATAATGGATAGCCATCTGAGGACAGCCTTCTGAGCCTGGCACATAATGGAGGACTCCCTTCATTGGCAGGGCTTCCCCTTCTCTGACCTTGTCTGGGGATTTCAAAAACTCCCAACATGCATCGACATGCAGAATATCACATAGCCTTAGTTAGAGTACAGGTTCAACTTCCTTTTTCCTGATAAGAACCAATGCAGCGGGCCGGGCATGGTGGCACACGCCTTTAATCCCAGCACTCGGGAGGCAGAGGCAGGCAGATTTCTGAGTTCAAGGCCAGCCTGGTCCACAAAGTGAGTTCCAGGACAGCCAGGGCTACACAGAGAAACCCTGTTTCGAAAGAAAAAAACAAAAAACAAAAAACAAAAAAGAACCAATGCAGCTAGCACCCGAGATCCCCATGCTAATGAGACATTTCAGTACTTCAACCCAAAGGTTTGCCCATCCTGGGTATTTCTATCACCCACACCTAGCTCACAAAACTATATAAGCTTTGTGTCACCCCATGTAAAATTGGTCTGCCTTCCTGGAGTAGGTCTCAATGTGTCTTCTTTACCATACCTACTGGACCACTATCAGCTGATGATCCCTGATGGTAGGGAGAGTCACAAATATTAATGATTTAAAACATTCTAACTTTTAAAAGTTCCACAATCTAAAAAAAAAAAAAAAATTGTTAATACCTAAAAGTCCAAAGTCTCTTTAAAATAGTCAAGTATTTCTAAAAATCCAGGCTGTTAACTGTGGGCTCTGATACAACAACATAACAACAGTAACAATACTGATAATGATAACAACTTACTCTCTTACTTTAAGGGGGGAAGAACCAGGGCACAGTTACATTCAAATCAAAGCAAACCTGACGTCTAACAGTATAAAGCTCTGGGTTGAATATCTGAGACTCATGATCTTCTGGGCTCCAAATGGCATCTGCAGCTCCACTTTTATGGTTCTGCCATCCACAAATGTATAACAAATGTCACAGGCTCAAGGTGGCTTTGTGTCATAGCTGCTGCTGTCATTGGCAGTCATCCCATGACACTAGAATCTTCAACATTTGGGGGGGGGTCTCTTCTGTAATTGAGTTTCAACTTCACCAATGGCCTCTTCTGGGCTCTCCTCAAGGACTCTGACCCTACAGCATTGTGACAAGCCACGTTTTTCTCTACATGACCCCCTTTATTCCTATGGGTCCCATTGAAACTAGGATCCACATCTTTCCTTAGTCAGTGTCTTCTCCTGGGCTCTTAGAGTGCCAAATCTCATCTGTTCCCCATAATCTCTTCTTGCTTTCAAAAACCTGTACTTGCTGGGAAATTGTTAAACATTGCCAAGTTTGACTGACAGTTTGAGATACAACCTTAGTCCCCTCTGGACCACAGCTTCTGTGTATTGACCCTGAGGAAATAGTCCCAGAAGATTTTAGCTCAATGATGCTAGTCTCTTCTTAATCACAGCTGATTTCCCAGCTTCACATAACTGGCATCAATTTTTTCCAGTAAAGCACGGATTTCACTTCAGTGGCATTGATATATTGTTAATCACAGCTGATTCTTTAGCCCCCGATGACCAGAACCACATGTTCTTAATTCAAAACATCACTCAAACAGCCCTGGTAGAGTCTTTGCTTCTCTCTGAAACATCACAAGCCAGGCCTTCATCATCTGTACTGCTTTCAGTGTTAGCTTAGATGTTCCTACAATATCAGCCTGCTGGGCTCCGAGCAGCCAGTGGCTTTTTCAGCCCAAAGTTACAAAATCCTTCACAATACTCCCTAAAGCGCATGATCAGGTGTGTGGCAGCCACACCCCATGGCCTGGTACTAATTTTTGTCTTTTAAGATTTCTATTGCTGTGATAAAGACCATGATGAAAGGCAGCTTAGGGAGGAAAGGGTCTATTTTATCTTAGATGCCCGAGTAACAGCTTTATTACTGATTGAAGTCAGGTTAGGAACTGAAAGCAGAAACCTAGAAGCAGGAACTGAAGGAGAGATCCGGATCGAATGCTGCTAATTGGCTTGCTTCTCTGACTTTTTATACAAGTCAGGACCCCTTGCCTAGACACAGTCCTCCATGGGATGACCTACCTACATCAATCTTTAATCAAGAAAATCGCCTCCAGGCAATCTGATAGAGGCATTTTCTCAATTGAGGTTCCTCTTCCCAGATAACTCTAGCTTGTCTTAAATTTGAAAAAAAAAAAAAAAAAAAAAAAAGAGTAACAAACAAACAAAACGAAACAACCAGGACAATTAAATTCTAATGTACAATGTATTTGAACATGTTTGAACTTATTTAGAACACACAAGGATTTCCTTGGCTAAGAATGAGCTACTTATGTGAGAATCTTGGGGATGGTAATGCAGGTCAAAAATCTCTCCAAACAGAAAAGAGTTTGATGTGACTGAGGAACACAGGAGGGTGTGGCCTGCGATCAGATTGGGAGAGAGAGACAGTGGTAGGAAATGAAATTGGAACCAGTGTCTGTACTATCCAAGATTTACAAAGAATAGAGACAGTTTCCTCAACACGCACTTTTGTACTGAGTCCTGGGTGTGGGCATGAGCAGCATTCATTTTCTTTTTAACAAAAGCATTTGCCTTGGGTTAGGATTAAAGACCCTTTGTAATTCTTCATATGCTTTTGTCTCTGTACAGCTTCATGTCTTGAAACCTTAGACCTACATACTCTATAACGGATTTGTGCATTTACCTTTCATGAATGAAATGTGATCGTCTTATATAAAACTTTCCTTATTAAAAGATTCTTGGCTTTAACACACTGACGTTCAACTGTATTTGGTGCTATTTATTTATTTATTTATTTATTTTGTAATTTTCACTTCATCGTGACTTTAAAAGATGTTTCCAAGTGATGGGGAATTCACAGAAAGTTTGGACAACACCCAGGGCAAGAGGAAGCCACTGTTTCATGCCCAATCATGGGACCAAAGGGTCCTTCTGGAGGTTAAGCTCCGTGTGGTTGCTGCAGACACAATAGCCATTGTGTTTCACAGTAATGCTCAGTTATCACAGAAGATGAGAGTTGTCTTCAAAGCATGGCTAATTCAGGTGTGCTCAGAGCCTTCTTTTATGCCATGTGGTAGAGAAGACAGGGCAGGTCTGTGTTGCCTGTCAAGTCACAGACCATCTTTCCTGCTTTCTTTTCCCTCCTATTGTTATTGAAAATAACTAGTCAAAATGCCTAGGTCTTGCCTGGCCTCTGCTCTGCTATGTATAATCAAGCCCCAGACAGGGCCCCCTGGTTTAGAGGTCCCTTTGTGGGACTGATTTAGGTAGAGGCAGGATCATGAATAAAGAGCACTCACCCTCTTCTTCAGAGGGAGGGCTGGGAAAGCCTTCTCCAACATCTCTTTTCAGAACCAGTATTTGGCTAAGAGCTTTAATTTCATTAGACAAATGGGGGCTGGGTTTTTCCATGCATCTCAGCCTCCTTTAATGTGTAAATTACATAGGATTTGCCACTCATTACAATGGTGATATGATTATTGGCCACACTGCACAGGCTTCAGGGATGGGGTAGCTAAGAAGTGGCATGTGTGGGAAAAATTGGATAGCACATTTTTTTTTTTTTTTTTTTTAAAATCACTAGCCTTCAAGAGAACTGAATCCACAAACATAAGACTCCCAATGGGTTTTCTCAGAGAGCTCCCTGCCTAGCTGATTTCTAGGGTAGACGTGGCACCCTGGGAGGAGATGGATTTGTGGGGTGATGGCTGTTCAAGGCCAAAGGGAGTGGTATAGGGTAATCATTTTGTATTTAGCAGGAACAGTATTAGCTTCTTGACTGCAGGAAGACACATCCTTTAACTCCTGTGAACTTTAGTTTTCTCTTTTGTAAAGGAGGGATAACAAATGTCTCCCCCATACCTTTAGGCTCTCAATGAAACGTCATTTAGCTGTGTATGAGTATGTTGGGAAATACCATTCAAATTGGTTTATGTGTTCCTTATAGTAACCTTTAGGAATACCTCTAGCTAAATTCATTAAAGAAGAAGAGAAAGAAGAAAGAAGAAGAAGGAGGAAGAAAGAAAGAAAGAGAGAGAGAGAGAAAGAAAGAAAGAAAGAAAGAAAGGAAGAAAGGAAGGAAGGAAGGGAAAGAGAGAGAGAGAGAGAGAGAGAGAGAGAGAGAGAGAGAGAGAAAGAAATTGCATAGCACTCTAAATGCTTCATGGGAAAAGTTTGGTAGAAATACTCATAGCTTAAAAAGTTCTGTATAACGTGCTTTAAAACAATGTAATTAATTAGTTATTATTGAGGGGTATGAGCACCAGGGCACACATGTATGTGGAGGTCAGAGGACAGCGTTGTCCTGTTGCTAATATTCTTCAACCTTTCCATAGGTTTTTAGGGATTAAACTCAGACTTGGTCAGTAAGTGCCTTTACCCACTGAGCCGTCTTCTTGCCTGCCCCACTGTCTCTGATGGAAATGTTATTAGGAGACTGTTATCTATAGCAACACATTCAAGAGTCTGAGAAGCTTCTCATTAAAACAACTATTTATTTACTGTCTTGCTTATTATATATCTAGAGTATCATCCAAGGCCACTTTTCCCCACAGATACATTCACAGCCTCCACCCCGCAGCTTCCCGAGATAGGATCCTTCCACACTGGCCATAGCTTCAGCACATGCTTCTGATTTGGAAGCTGGCGACAGAGAGAAACTTCAAAACCCCTGAAAAGAGATACTTTGAAATTGAAAGACCACCATAGAGAGAATCACAGTGAAAATACTTTGTGATTCCAAAATCATGACAGAGGGCCCATCTGACAGTTTGTGCCACTATTTGAGCATAGTGATCAAGAATTTATTGTCTTCTTCTAAACTCCTAAGGAAAATGTATTCCTCTGTAATAGAAAATGATATAATTTCTACCTTTTACTATTTGTTATTCATTTTTTGGTATTATAAACTGCCAGACATTTAAACCCTCAGCTCAAAAGCCAGCAACTTATTAATGGATTATAATGCTGGCATTTTACTCATTTGCTCCTGTACAAAATGACCAAATAATAACATTTTATATTTGCTTGATGTTTTGTATTACAAAGTACACACATTTCTTTTAGATTTTCAGAATGCATTTCTAAGGACACTGGGTCAAAAGATGCAAGTGTTTCTGAAAGAACAAATACACATATGCCTATAATTGTTGGCATGGGAGAGCCTGGCATTCATGGGTTCTAAAAGAAAAACCACGGCTCCCTTAACACAATAAGTATGTTAGAGTTTTCAGGGCACAATGTGCTTCCCCAAGACTGTAATTAATGGAAGAAAGGGGTCAGAAGCAGCAGTATTTTTCAAGGTCTATAGTTAGCTTTCCAACTCTGTGCAAAGGTTGGCTGCATGGTTTCGTTTCTCCCTAGTCTGTGAAGAAATAGCTACCTCTGAGAGTATGATACTAAGGAATGAGGATTGTCGGTTGCACTGCCTGCCACTGGATCAACTCAGAAATTATTGTACTCTGGTCAAATGAGAGAAGTGAGCAGGCCTCGGCTTCGCTACTTCTAAATGTCCAGCTGTTGCCCCCTTTCAGGCTTTACAGTGATTGCCATGGTTTTTTGGCCCTGGTTTGCCTTGTCTGTCCTCTCTGTGATGAGAGGCCAGCTTGTCTGCCTTCTGTTGTCCACAGACCATGTTCTTTCCTCTTTCCTCAGGTCTTGCCATCCAGGGTACTAAGGCCAGACCTATTTCTACCTTGTCCCACGGACTCTACATGTGACAATTCAGGCACTGATAGATGCTGACGTCTACTTTTGCCAAGATGACATGCTACCATAGCTTTCCCTTGGTTGAAAGCTTCTAAATATGCATGCTAGCTTGTTTTGACTTTTGGTTTTCCATTCCAGGAGGCTAAAGAGCACGTGTCTCCGCTTCTACTTTCCCTATTGCTGCCATTTGGAAACTCCCACTCTGTTACACAGCCAGGGCCTCCTGGACTTGAACTAGCTTAGGAATGCTTTAGAACTCTATCATTAGCTATGAGGAAATGCACCTTTCCTTCCTTCCTTCCTTTCTTCCTTCCTTCCTTCCTTCCTTCCTTCCTTCCTTCCTTCCTTCTTTCTTTTTTTAAAGATTTATTTATTTTATGTATGTGAGTACACTGTAGCTGTCTTCAGACACACCAGAAGGGGGCATCTGATCACATTACAGATGGTTGTGAACCACCATGTTGTTGCTGGGAATTGAACTCAGGACCTCTGGAAGAGCAGTCAGTGTTCTTAACCGCTGAGCCATCTCTCTAGCCCCAAATGTATACTTTCTTTCAAGCAGCAAGACATAGCTATAATGTTGGGATCTAGACCATTGGTGGGATTCACTTTCCATTATATCTGACTCAAAATTATTCCATTTCTCTCCTTCTCAGAGGGGGAAACAAGATAACTTATGTGAAGATATGTTTCCCTTAGCTTTCTTCTGGCCATTTATGCACATGAAATGCATAACCATATTTGGCAGTTTTCACCAGCTTGTTGTACATAGGACAGTACATCTTATTAAAACATCCTTAGAGTGACTCATATCTAATACTGAAGTCCCTTCCACATGATCTGGGATAAAGTCATACTGGGATAATGACTGAATGCCAGGCCTGCTTCCAGGAGCTTTTGCAAAAAGGATGTGCTATAGAAACAGGCCTCACTGTCTCCAATTTCCTTGGCAGAAAACTCAAAGGAAATTTAAGAAAAGGGGCAATTGCATGACATATGGAACGAAGGGACTGATGCTGGAGGCATTGAGATCTCTGGTCTGTCTGAAGGTAGTCCACAAAGCAGGTTTCTGGCAGGTTGGTCTCATGTATATTAGTCTGTCTGTGCTTATGTTCAGAAATGTGACAGCCATAGTTTTTTTAGCACTTTCCTATGTCTGCCTAGACACAGCATCATTCCCCACCAGAAACGCAAAGGATAAAGACTTGATTGCTGAGCCCTGTACTAGGACAAGGATATTCTGGGTGGGCCAAACTACATGACAAACCAGTAGCATCACTAGTAACCACTGTGTACTGCCATCATTACACAGGACCTCAGGGAACATAAGCAATTCAGTTTTCAACAGCTTAAGTTGCAAAGACTGAGATAAAGCGTTTGTAGATAAAAGAGTTAAGTGATTGATGTTTCCAAAGTTTTTTTTATGAAGTCTGGCTAGGATACCTCCCCATTTTATTTCTCTATACAAATGTTGAAAAATGAATTGGACTTAATTTATATAGAAAAAAATGACTATATAGTGGCAGAGAAAAGATTGTGTCTACCACTCAAAAAACAAAGTTGTGATACTTTTTAAATTTCTCTTGAACTAGTTGTGACTAAGGTTGTAAGTCTGGAATGGTTGGCTCTAGAGTAGATTCTGGAAATCACTACTACTTCAGTTTTTGTCTTAAACTAGTGACACCACTTTGTGAATTCTTTATCAAAAGCCTTGAGAGATATTATAGTATATAATTCAGAGTGTTTTCATTTAATTAAATTCCCTGACATCAGTGATTATAACTTTCAATCCAAGTGTGTTATGAACTACTGCTGATGGTAGAGGTGGCCAATACTACACACTTGGTTAGAAAAACGTCATGGATATAAAAATTCTCGTCTTTTATTCTCTGGGATCAGTGGAGAGCTTTATGAACAGAGTAAACACCCATCTCTCTGGAAAATTGCCTGAAGGAAGGGTGATGGACGAGATGTCTTACTTAGACTCCCTCCAAGCCTCTGACTCAGAGCTCTGCATTGTTGTCAGCTAATGGAGTTAGCTCTGGTGGGGTGTGCCCAGAACTCCAGCCATATGCAGAATGCCCAAAGACTTGTTGAGTTTAGTTAAGAACGAGTTCCTTTTTCCATCCTTGTGGCACTAGGCTGCCACTCCATGTGTGGGTTTCCAATCGGAAGTGACTGAATGGATGGATGTGAATGTATTGTCTGGAAGGACTATTATTTTGTGGGGTTAAAATTTTCCATGATTTGTTTGTCTTCAAGGGGCATGGCAAGGAGCCCAAAGGCATTATCAGAACCCTACCATGGTGATGGTCTAATGGGATCAATATGGATGTAGGCCAACAACTTGGTGTTGTTGATGATATTTCCACCTGTGCAGATGTGGTGTGGTTGTACTTAAAGTAAGTGGCTCCTAAGTTATTCCTTTATAATTCTAATAAGCAAAGAGACAGCAGTAGAGTTTTGTTTTAATATTATATAATTCACATTAAAAAAAAAAACCTCTTAAGCCATTCTGTCTTCAGACATTTTTTAAGAAAGCAGAAAAGTATTGAGGTTTATACATAAGTAATCTTAAATCTATAACCTAGAAATAATCATTACTAACTATGGTACAAGTATGGCCAACAGTTGACACTTTCAAGGACTGACCACATGAGAACTGACATGCTCACACATCCTGCTAGAAGATGTATGTTACCCCGAAGAGAAATTGCTTACTATGTGAAGTTAAAAAAATTGTTTAATTTAATTAAGCAATTTATTTTTGTATGAGGGATGATGGTGGTGTTGGCAGTGACGACAGCAGTGGCCATGGAGTGTGTGTGTGTGTGTGTGTGTGTGTTGTGTGTACTTGTATTTGTGCTGTGTTCATGCATGTGTGGAGGTCAGAAAGTAAGTAACCCCTGGTGTCAGTCCTTATGTCCCATGTTGCTTGAGACTGAATGTCTTAGCTGTTTGCCCTGTGTATGCCATGGTACCTGGTCCCTGAGCTGCCAGAGGTTCTCCTGTCCTGCGTCTCATCTTGCCTTAGGAGGACTGGGATTACTCACATGCATGGACTATCACACCCAGCTTTATGTGGTTTTATTCCCAGCCCTACAATGGGAAAATTTAAAGTTGACTTCCAAGAGATAGAGACTCTTAGTGTTTTAGAGAGGAGTAATTTTTCTCTTATCATTCTTTAGACTGTACCCTAAAAAGGTTGTAGATAGGTCCCACCACTGAGAGGAAAAAGAAGTAAACACGTGATTCCCACCCCTTACCACAAAGCTATTTGCAATCGATACTTGTTGGTAGAGAGGAAAATAGTTTTCTTCATCAGAGTTACTACATATATATATCAACCACACTCCAGGGTAGGCCCCAGGTCTAGAAGTAATTGGCTAACACAAAAGAGACTCTATGGTTTTTATTTGTTTGTTTGTTTTTGTGGGCTTTCTGTTTTGACTTTTTTTGTCTTATTTTTTTTGTTTGTTTGCTTTGATTTTCATTTACATTTTTTTTTTTTTTTGAGAGGTGAGGGGCATGAAGTTGGGTGGGTAGGGATGTGGGGAGAATTAGGGGTTTGGGCAGGAAAAAACATGATCAAAATGTAGTGTATGAAAAATGATTTTAAATAGTAAAAACAAAATTTATATCCTCAGAAAATGTTTAACTAGGCAAACCTATTTTATTGTATAATTTACTAGTAGGTAATTTACATACATTTTAATTTTTTTATTTATTAAGGCTAATGTCCCAAAGAGGGAGAGAGGAGAGGAGGAAGAGAGGGGAGAGAGTGGAGAGAGAGATGAAAAGAATAGAAAAGAAAGAAAAGAAAAAAGAAAGTAGGCTGAACAAGTCATGGGAAACAAGCCAGTAAGCTTCCTCCATGGCTTCTGCTTCAGCTCCTGCCTCCAGGTTACTGTCCCGTTTGAGTTCATGTCCCGACTTCCCTTCATGATGGAACGCAACCATAAGCTGAAATAAACTCCTTACTCGCCAAGTTGCTTTCAATTATGGTATTTATCAAGCAACATAAACCTAACTAAAACAATTAGTCAAGGCACCTCTAATGGCGTCTATAAAAACTTGCAAATTTTAGCATTGGAAAGTTTATTTGCTTGTTGACATTATTTCACAGTCTGGGTGTTTGAATTCCTTCCCCATAGCTTCCCTCTCCACTGGGACTTGAGAGGTAAATGTTTCAGTCTATCTGTTCAGTTAACATCTTGGTTAATGAGAGGTCAGGGTAGAGGAGGAGCATTTGTGCTTATGAATGACAATGAGATAGATACATACCCAGAGGAAGGAGATAAAGTGTAGGCACTTTATGGTCACTTCAGAATTCTAGTCCATATATTTCTGTCTTTGATTGGCCAGAACTTATTCATGCCTCACACAGAGGTGCAGAAGTACAGGCTCCCCGCGTAACCCTTAGTAGACTCATATATTGTGTTTTTAGGAGGATTCTAAAAATATCTTTCAGTTTCTTGATAAGTAAAAGCTATAGGGTACTCATCAGTAGGTGTGATATCTTCAATTCTGATCAAATGGTCTAAGTCTTCCAGTTCCTATGGTAACAGCCCGAACTTGGCTAGTACTATTCATAAAGTTAAGGCAAATGAATAGAACCAGCAGCAGTCTTGTCAGAGATGTGCTTGCTTGTCCTGCGATGGAGGAGAAGCAGTATTCAGTTTACCCACCTTTAGAGTGCTCCTTGGTGTCTGGGAACACTTCCAACTTGGATAATTGCATTCTGCTGATCTAAAATCCCCCTGTAGTTTCCTTCGGATGAGCTGCCTTCATTTCCCTCTCTACACTTCGCAGCACAGTATTACTGACACCCACTGATCGCTCCATTCTGCAGAAGAGCTGGTTACATTTCACTGTCAGGAAGGTGATGCCTGGGTAAATATACAGAGTCTGCGGCCTCCTTGGTTCTTTTAGGGGGAAATACACACCTGATGGATTACTAAAATTCCTCACTTGAAACCCTAGCTGCTGAAGGAAGTTTCTGTTTTGCTATAAATTTAGCTCTAGTAATTAAAAAAAAAAAAGGAATCTTGCTAAGAATATATAGTCTTTTTTTTTTTCCACTCAACAAGTGATACCATACATACTGCTAAGTATGACATATTATGATAAATTCTGAAGTGATATGGACAGGCTCTAGGCTATAGCATCCTCATAACAATATGTTAACCTCCATTTCAAAGACCTTCCTCTCATAGGCTTCAATGAATAGAATTAGTGTTTGGAGGCCCTTCTTTTGTCTTTTTGGAATATTTGCTTTTTGAAGTAGTCTACATCATCTCTGCTTAACAGTTTGTTTGCTAGAATGTTAAAACTTGAAGGTCAATGCTCAATGAAAAGGCTCTTCAACAAAGTGTCTGAATAAAGTAAAGAATGAGTTTGCTTTACCAAAAAAAAAAAAAAAATTGCCTGTGATGGACTCAATGGATTTAGATGGAATGTGCGCCAAAGAGTCCTGAATCAGGATGTACATTTATGAGGAATTCCTTTTAGTTGAGGGGGAGGTAGGGGAAATCTGTATGATGACAAAAATGAAAGCCTGGGGCACCCTCAAAAGGGTTTTTATAGTTTTTAATACTACACAAGTCACCGATATACAAAGAATGTGCAGTACTGTAATGATCTGGTTAGCGATAGGATTGTGTCTATCTAATCCAATGCAGTATCTGTTAGATGATAGAAAGACTGAAGGATCTTTAAGCATCATATAGGAGCTTGGAGTGACTTCGCTTTGTACTGTATCATGCTTGTTTTCCTAGTCTTGGATCTGTCCCACTTTGCTAACCATGTGAAAGCATGCATCAAAACACTGCTTTGTACCAGCAGCCTCCCCAGAGACCATGCTTGGTTTACTGGGGCTGTGGGGATTAAGCCTTAGCAGGCTTCCCTTCTATTTGAAATGTATGCTATTGATATCAGTGCTTAGAGAGCATCAGGCTCTGCAATGAACAGATCATGCCTGGCTCCACAAAGTCTACATTGCATAGTGAGATGTATAGGCTGGGTGGACAGGGGCCAACCCAGGCTTTTGCTCTGGTAAGTAAGTATTAGGTAATGAGCTAAAGAGTATTTCCCTGGCCTGGTCTTTAATATGCAATCTATTTCCATGAGCTATACAAATAGATTTGAGCTACTCTCTGGAATGGACATCCACTGAGTTGGAATGCCACCTCATAGGTGGTGGTGAAGCTACTGTATAAATGTTTCCTGTCTGCCATGCCGTGCTGTCTTTAAAACAAGCATGCCCCTCCCCTTGCTCATTTACAAGCAGTTGGAATCAATTTTCATGGACTTCTTCCAACAAGGACTGTATCCAAACTGTTTTGGGTTTTCTGAACCTTCCATTCTATATTTACTGTGTTTAATGAAAACCCTGGATCCCCCCAGTGCTGAGCAGTGAACCCATGGTGGTCTTTCAAAAGCCTTCCTGAGTCTTGTTGCGTTTATGGAAGGAGACAGAACAGGCAGGGGCCATGGTTAAGCCAGTGCTTCTTGCTCTACTGCAGTTAAGGCTGGTCCCTGATATCTCCCAGCCGAGGATTATGCATCTCTATTGTTTTTACCTCCTGATTCAGGGAGGAGTGCAGCTCTTTTGAAGGCAGATGTGCCTCATGGTTGTTGCATAAAATGCAGAATACTTTTGTGTGCACTGTAAGACTATCCAGGTTAATAATGTCCCTTTGCTTGAACTTTAGAAAAGAAAAGAAAAAAAAAAAAAAGAAAAGCCACTCCCAAATTGTCCCCTGCAAAGGGACATTTCGAGTTTTACTCCACGAGATTAAAAGTGAGACACGTAACCACAAAGCTGGTTTCTGTCATTCCCCTGTCGGAGTCAGCAGTCACGCCAAAAATTAGATATTTGATAGGTCTGTGAAAGAAACAGATGCCGAGGGATGCCATTCCCACAATTTAGACCCCTTCTTATCTTTAAGTGAGAAAGAACATTCCAGATGAGGAAAATCTATTTTATTGGCTTTAAAATATAGCAAAGAAAATGCAGAAATAAAAAAAAAAAGGTAATTTAAAACTGATGTCATTCTCGGGAACTTATAAACTTGAAATTGGTGTTTCTAATCACACACACACACACACACACACACACACACACACACACACACGCTTGGTTGTTTTGTTCACTTATGTTCATTTTTACCTCAGCTACAGCGCTACAATTGAGGGAAAATTTCCATGAGATGCACTCACATGTAGAACGTGAATATATGCAAGGAGAAGCTCAGAGAATTCTATAAACCACCAAAAGGCTAAACATCTAAAAAGTCCTCGCTCGGCTGTTTATTCCCCCCTCTCTTCCTTTTGGGGAAGCATTTTGTGGCCCATTCTTTGTATTTAATTCTGCCAGCTGTCTGCTAAACAAATCTACCCAGGTGGGGCTTACAACCCATGACTAAAACACCTACCAGTGCAGCTGTCCAGCTTGCCTGGAGGAAGAGTCCAGACAAATGGCAGAAACAGAGAGATTGTTTTGTTTTTGCAAGAAAGTGGCTACTGTACCTTCTCTCCATTCAGTTTTTGTTCTGTTTGCACAAGTTAGCTCATATCTTCCTAGGGTTTTCTGATGAGGTAGAGAAATAATACTACTGTGTAAAAAAAAAATGGTGTATTTTGGTTATAGTCTAGCCTGATTTATTATAATCTGCCTTTAAATGGGTGTTTTATTTTATGTTACATGCGGTAGTAAGCTGTGTAGGTTCTGTTATTGCTGTTTTTGAGTTGCTGATCCCTCCCTCCCGCTCCCCCCTCCCCCCCCCGCTAGGGTGCATGTTATTACTGGATTGTGACTAAATTTTGTTTCTAACTATCACATAATTAAGTACGTAGCTGTTTAGAGGTGAAGGTTGGCACGGCTCACCCGTCAGCAGAGGAACAGAGCAGGCCTCTTTGCACTGCATCATCGGCCGACCTCAACTGTTAATTTCTAGTCAGCAAATGGGCGCTTCATTTGGTGCATGTGAGCAGAGGAAGGGCAGAGCCAGGCTAAAAATGTTTATGTCACCATCTGATCTGTACTTCTCTTCATGACAGAGCCATGTATACGCTACTCGATGACTTCCTCATTTATCTGATGTTCATCGGTTCCGCGGATCTCAAAATGTTTGTCAAACCTGCCTAAAATCCTGCCATCATATCTAGAACATGCTCGAGGAATTACAGGTAGTCTCCGGATTTGGTTCCTGCAGCAGTTAGAGAGGTAGGAGGCAGCCATGCAGCTTTAGGACTGCTGCGCCTGCCTGTAGCCAGACCTGAAACTTTCCCCAGGGAAGCACCTGGGAAGTACTGACGTCTTTAGGGAAGCAGCTGCCGGACAGACACACAAGGGGACACGGAGTCCACCCAGGATCTGGGATTTCTATTTATGTTTAAAGGAGAATGGGACTCATTGGAATAGTTAGGGTTTTCTAAGCAAGGAAACAAGACATTGTGTAACAGTGGAGGGTGTTTGCTTAAGCCTAGGTAGCTCTGGAGAAGCCTGGCAAGTAGTTTCTCACTGCCAGATGCCCTAGTCTGCCCTTTTGTGGAGACATAAAGAAACAGTGCCCATGGTCTGAGCTGTAAAGACCAAACATGGCAGAGATTCCGAAGGAGCGAGTGAGGCAGCATTACCACTCCAGTGCTTTTATTTTTGTCATCTAGGGCTGATCTTGACCTGACTCTCATCAGCCTAAGGAAAGAAGGTCAGTTTTTCATAAGAAGTTAAACCAATCCCTAACATTTGTTGCTATATAGTGAATGTATCTTTGGTAAATTTGGTATATAATATAAATAATATATAATAATTAATATATAACAATTAATAATGTATAATTGACATGTGATATAATATATGATGTAAGACATATGTATATGATGTATAATATGATACATAATCCATAATATATAATATATTATATAGTACATACTAATAACATAGTATATAATATACAATATATAATATATAACGTATTATATATACTCGCTAAATGTTAATAGTTAATACATATACAAATGCATAACAAAGGCATTCTAAAAATGAGTAATAACATTGCTCAGCTCTCAGAGCATTTACAGATACATTTGCATACTAGGAGCAGTACATAAAACAAAGATGCTAACCACTGGGTTATAGGAAGTAAAGCCACGCCCCTGCTTTTGAGGCCCTGGCCAGGTGCAGCTTGTACTTTTGTTTCAATTCTGGGCTTCCTTTGGGAATTTGGGTCGAACTCTGAACAGAGAGAGCAGCCAAGAAATCACTACATTAGTAACTGTGGTTGATCAGGAATAAACATCAACACACATCTCTTAGTTATTATAAACAGAGCATCATTTGTCCTCAGTACAGGACATTGATAAGAAGAAAAGGGTATCTGTTTAAAACCCTGAACCCCCAAGCCATGCAAGTCAGATGTGGTATTTTGCACAAAAAAAATTAGAAAGGAAATTACATAATATTTCCTTCCTTTTCTTTCTTCTATTATGCATGCACGTGCATATGAATCTGTTTATATTTAAATTCCCTTTAAATAAATCCTTAAATATGGGCAAGAACTGTTCCATAATGGAGTGCAGACAAGCAAATTCTTAATACATGTCTTTTCTCTATTTTCCCCAAGTTTGGATTGATGTGTGGAGAGAAACAAAGGGATAAATAATTGACACTTGTAGCAATATAAATCAGTCTATGTGGCAGACACCTTTCGAATCTGTATTTTGAACCATGTGGCCAGCATGAACTACTGGTCTCTCTGTAAGCATCATTTACAGTGCTAACAGTTTAGGGGACAAAAGAGGCTCACAGTTAGTAGAGTGATTTGCTTTCCCACACTTCCAGAGATGGCAAGCCATTTCGTAGACAATAACTTCATAAAGCAAATGCCCTTGAGATAGTTAATCCACAGCATAGACACTAACATGTCCTTTGTATGTCGACACTGGGCAGTGGCAATGAAAGGTCTGCTTTAGTTTGTCCTCTTCTTCACCATCCAAGCCTGCTCTCTCTCAAAACATTGATCCTATACTTTGAGAAACTACCTAACCCTTTCAAGTTTTCTATCATTTTCTTGGCTTCTTGCTCACTTCCTATCCCTGGGATCATGCACTGGATTTGAGTATTTAACCTTTAAATGATTTGTCAAACAGCAGCGAATCTGTCCTACCTCTTAAGGATTATTTTTAACATAAAAAGAATGGTGACCTTTGGAGATGACTCAGTGAGTAAGGTACTTACTAGAAAAATATGAGGGCTCAAGTTCACCTCCCCAGAACCTTTGTAAAACCAGGCACGTCCATTGGTAATCGATGAGATGGTACTTGGACACAGGAGAATCCCGGGAACCTTAGGGGACAACTAGCCAGTATTCAGCAGTGCAGCAACAAAATAGGCCCTGCCTCAAAAGGGATGGATGGAGAGGATCAACTCCTGATGTCCTCTGACCGCCCACCCCCTCACCACACGCTTGGCACACCAGAGCATGCACACACATACCTTATTATGATCGGATCTGAGGATACGACATATGCATCCTGTTAGTGCCACACAAACTAGAAACTTCCAGATTCTTTGCTCCAGCCCTAAAGGAGCATAAGACAGCAGCCTCTTGCAACCCTTTCATCTGCCTGTGCTGCTTTTGGCATCTTTTGGAGTTTAGCTCAGCATACTAACAGTATGTTTCTGTATCATGCAGGTAGAAGTGAGAATCAGAGGCTCATTTAACAGTGTGAATTTTCCCAATGTATCACAATTAAAAAGACACCTGTGCTTTCTAACTTTCGGCAGATCCGCTGTGCATGTGCGGTGTTTTAACAGACTGAACTTTCATATTTTATTCTATTCTCCCAACCTCCCCTTTTCCTTTTTCCTTTTGTTGTCTCTTTGTTGTCTCTATTTCCTTTCTCTCTCTTTTCTTTCTCTTTTTTCTTACAGGGATTTTTTTCTTTCTTTCTTTCCAATTTTGGACTCCTTTCACAGTCTTCTATTATACTCTTCTCCCCCCTTGTTGAATTTAAAAACAACAACAACAACAACAACATGGCATTAGATGATAGTTTTCTTAGTATCATAGGAATTCTAAACAAAAATACTATCATTTACCTGCTATGGCTCAGCAAGGAACATTTTGGTGCATAGACATGATACACAATAAATCCCCTTGCCATTGAACATATTTTCAGTTTTATAATAACAATTACTATTATTTTAAAAATCCGTAAGGTTCTCCAGTCGTACCATTTTGTATAAGCTCTTGCCTTCTTGTTCAGCTGTCTTCAGCCAGCCACTAACTGCTTGGCCAGACAGCACAGAGACAGGACAGGGCCTCTCTGCTCTTATGTCCTGCCTGCCGTTAACCCAGCAGCCCTGTATGACTGACTGTGCTTAGAATCTGTTACATTCCTACTTAGATCTTTATTTTATTAATTAATTAATTAATTAGGCATAATGGAATTTAATGAGAAGGAAAATGTGCTTTTAGTTTCCATTTTCAGAAGAACTCATGGTTAACAGAATATGTAAAAAAACAACAACCACATTTACCCCTAAGTAAGCAAAGGCTCCATTCACAGAAAGACAAAAAAATTGTCCTACAGGGAGACAAAACTAAAGACGTCTCTTAAAAAGCTTTTGAGGATGTCAAACATGGTATGGATTTTACCGAAGTCAGCAAGTTTCCTACCTTTTGTTGACATCTTCCCTAAGTTTGGTAACAAGTCTGGTGTGTTGATCCTTTGTAAATCCCACTTCTGTGCCCCGGCAAGGGTGGGGCTGTGTCCCGAGACATCTGTGGAGCAGAGGGGCTGGCAGGGACCACAGAGCTTTCCATTGAAGTGAGCGCTCACAGCTAGTGCAGGAACGTTTGACCTGAGGTAAGTCCTTCTACATATCAACGCCCTGTCAGTGGATATTTGAAAGACTCTGCACCGGAAAGGGAGAACCCACTTTAGATAGAGTCAACCTTCCCTGCTTTTACCATCACTGTGGTATTAGAAGAAAAAAAATAGAATCCCATAAGGCCAAGACGGTAATAATCAAGCAAATTAACTACTCTGTACTAGCACTGTTGGCTTAGTTACTGTTTTTTTTCCAGTATAACAAATGTCTGTATTCCAAACACACATGATTCTCTTACTATAAGGGAATTTCGTCTGTGGGTGAGTGATCTAGGCCCACAGTCGTGACACATGCACGATCCTTTGGGAGGTGTTTCACGAATAATTTGTGGTTAATAATCATTTTCAAGTGACTTATTTGAAAAAAAAAAAAAAAAAAAAAACCGAGTCAGGACAGAGTCTTCAAGGTTAGCGCTGTAGTGATTTACTTCCCATTGGCTGTTGTTTCCACGCTCTTTGTGAGGGAATGGGATGGAGGGCGGTGGAGCCAACTTCCTGGGGATTGTGTAAAGCCTTAAACATTTACAGAGCTGTGTCCCACGTGTGAATATCAGTTGCCATGTGTTTTGCAGTAAGAACAAAAGCCAAAGGCTGTGAGCCATTGCATTAGGATTTAATTGTTAATATGTTTATTTGTTCATCTGTGCCTTCGTTATAACACTTATATAATCAATGAGTCAATATGATTTTGTTAATCACCTAATAATAGTGACAGATGAGGTCCCGAACCGAGCAGTTGCTTTTCCTGTGGATAAATAGGGCAGCAGTCATGTACCCGGAACACCTGGCGAATGCGCACCTTCTGGCAATTTCAGTTTTGACTTAGAAGACAGATTTTTGTGATGGCCAGGTGGAAGTTGTAGCTGAGCCCCAGAGGGAGCTGATGTTTGAAATATGGGCTGCAAGAGGAAGTGCTTCTTAAAGTGAGCCCCAAGTGGAACTTGGAGTCGGCTGTTCTTCGTGAGCTTTGCCCTTTTAAGTTAGGGTGGTTCGGGGTTGGCGGATGTATCTAGGACTTGAACGATTGTGGTCTGACATCGCTTCACGTATGCAAAACCTTACCTTTCGTGCATCTGCTTTTCTAGAAAGCAACTCTACAGAAACGAGACTCTCTTGTTTATAGTTATACCGGCCAGTTATATGGCCAGACCACCTATAGCGGGACCTGCTATGCAGTGGTAGGGCAATAAACAATTATTGAATAAGGAAAAATCCTTCTGCTTTCCTTCCAAACAAGTCATTGCCACATCTGCCATCATCCTAGCCCTGCGCTGACAGCTTTTTTCAGGACTTCTCACTAATTGTTCAAAAGAGACCAATGGATGTGAGGTAGTGCCTTTTGTTTCCCTTAGAGGAAAAAGAGCAAAATCAGACACCGTTTTCACTAGCTAACAGGATATATTTCTGGTTTCTTGACTTACTTAGCAATGGGGAAAGCCAGGCTGAAGTGTTTAGAAAGATAAAGGACCCCGTCTCATGTTTTGAAGAGTGGGTTTTTATAAGTGGTTCCAAAGTTGATCGGGCACGTAAAGTCTAATGAAGACAGATCCTGGAAGAGCTAAGAAATCCTATCCGATGGGAGGCCCAAGTGTGAACACACCACACTGAAGCCATGTGGAAACAATAGCCTGTATTGGCAACAAAAAGGTTTCTGAATAATGAGAGAAGTGCCATTGTTCCTGAAGGTCCAATTTGGTAAACATCACACACTGCTGACTCATCAGGACAGAAATCCAATAACGAATCACCAGTGTGCGCTAGTACCGGAGCTGGAATTCCCATCACAGAGCAAGCTATAGCATCAGCCACAACTCAAACAGGTCGCTGAAAGGTGCATTTCATCAGCAAGCAATTTCAGTCATATCAAAGCAACTTTACCCCAAGTGAGCTGCAACTGGCTGCTTTAGAGAGCAGGAGACTGTGGGGGTTGGGGTGGGGTAATGAGTTGTGTTATTCTCCCATTAGAAGGTAAAAATCTGTCATCCGGGGTATTTTAAAAGTTGTTTCCTCAAAATTTGCAGCAAACAATATAAAAAAGATGCCTAATATCATATCTTAATTGTATTTGGTAATGAAGCCCTTTGGATAATTGGTACAGCTTCTTAGTAGGCCAAACTTGCTTTCAAGTTACAAATGCACACAAAAGGTTTACATTCGAAGGGACTTCTTTGGAGATGGGCAGATTTAGTTTGTAAGTACAAAGTGAACATGCAAATTGCCTTATCTTGTGGGATTCACAAACAACCGTCATTCAGATTGATTTAATACATGCCTTTTTATCTCTAAAAGTGTTAATTAGAAAATAGGGACAGTTCTCTGAACACTTAAGAGTAATAAATAGATCAAAACAGCATCCATGCTTCTGTGATGGGACATCTGAAGGCTTTGTAAAGGGATTAATACAATTGTCAAAAAGCCCACAGTATACATATTTAATGGTGTTACCAAGCTACAGTTACATTTTACGACTTTACTGCTAAACTTTCCCATACTATGCTCAGGAAATTAACAGTGCGTATGAGTTTTTTGCTCCATATTCGAAGTTCTCATTTTATTTCAATTTTTCTGCAGTGCAACCCCAAACACGTGGGCAGATTTTTAAAACAATCTAATGTAATAATAATAATAATAATAATAAAAATTATTATTCAGGGGAAAGTGGGCTGTAGCACAGAATAAACTATTATGAAAATAGAACTAATGTATTCCCATCTGAATGAAAAACACAAGGCCATTTTCTGATAGTTGGTTCTCACTTTGAAATTTATCCATAAAGTGACAAACATGGCTCCCGACTCTGCGGCCCCAGCCTGACTAGGTGATGGAGGACACTTGATGTTACATATGTGCTCTGGTTTGTCTGTGAAGTGGATATAATTATGGTATCCTTTTCAAAGAGTCTTATGGTAGGAACTGGATAAGATCAGCGTGTAGAGTAAGGGTTATGATAACTAAGTAATTGCTTATCAACCCACCCAATGATGCTTGACAGCAGCCTACACTCACCACACAGCCTGCCTGAATGCCTCACCATGCATCTAAGACAGGCTAGACAAGCAACCCAGTTCTGCGTTGGGCCTTTTTGGCTTATGAGTTTCTCAAGACATGACTTACCTTGCTTTTCATTAGAGCTTAGTAGGTCGTTATCCCACGAGGCCACAGACTGTCAAATGCCTCCATGTGTGTATGCGTGCTTGGAAATACATATTTCTATTTTTAATAAGCTTAATTAATATGCAAAGGATCATATTTGTAACATTTCACATGTGTATGTATATCGCTGCTCATCCTCACCCTTCCTTCTTTTCCCTTCTCTGTCTTGGCTTTCTCACCAATCATCTTCCTTCTACATTTGTATTTTCAAAGGCCACACCGTGCATCCCTGCTTGCTGCCATCCTTGTACAATGTCCATGCCAATCTGCTCTGTACTCTTTCAATTTTCGTATGTGTGCTGCTAAAGTAAAGCACTCTTCAAGTTTTATTCCTGTTTTGTCCTTATTAAATGAGTTGCTTTAACTAATCATGTACACAGATGGCAAATTCATAAGAACTTCCAAAAATTGTATGATGAAGCTGCCCCTTGCCCGCCATTTCAGAGATTTCCTTAGCATCCTGACTTTTCCCATTTTCTTTCTTTTTCACTTCTTTTCTGTGACCCCTGTCGACTCTCCAAATCATTTTTTTTTTTTTTTTTTTTTTTCTGTTGATGTATTTTTTTTTTTTTTTTTTTTTTGGTCTGACCACATTTGCTAAGCCTCCTGCTTCAGGTACTGGCTTTTGAATCCAGGAATTTACTCCTGAGGCTGTGGGCCTTCAGTGTCACCTTCCTCTCTGTTCACTATCAAATGGCCTCTGCCTTTTCTCTCCTCTCTCCTTGTTCCTACACCTGCCTGCTCCCCAAGAGCACTCAGCTTTCTTCTCTTCCTGAGCCTCCCTTCCATTAGGGCTTTCTTGCCCTTGGACATAATGACCCTATGAGAGGGAGACTATGACGATCTAGTCTTTGGAAGCCACTGAGAGTTTCAATGAATTTGCTCTCCACACTTTTTTTTTTTTTTTCTTTTTAATTGTTTGACCCATGGGCTGGGCAAGGTGCTCTGTGTTATGCATGTATCCTCTATTGACTTTCTTCATTAGTCTCTCACTTTCTTATGAAAACCTCAAGGCAACCAACCATTACTCTCATCTTACAGACGAGGGGATGAATGTACAGAGATCGGTTAAGGTTTGTCCAAAGACCCATGCTTAAATTGGCTCTACAGCAAATCTAGCCAGTGCGCTCTACAGCCTTTCCTGGCTTATGGTCCCTCCGCTGATTCTCTTCTGGCTCGTGTACGACACCATCCATGGGTTGCATTGATTAATAACTAACTATGCGTATTGAGGTATTCCAAACCCTTCTTCTCCAGGATTCTTTTTCTCTTTCACACGTCTGCGCTTCACTCACTGCTGATCGCTTGCAAGCTAGAGTCAGGAGTCTCCCTTATTGCTGAGCTGATGGAGACCCAGAGAAAAAAACGCTTGTTAGGGTCTACAAGCTGGCGGAGGCAGCATGAGACTCTGGCATCCTCCCTGCTCTGCCCTCTTCTGAGAAGCCCCAACTTTAAACACGTTCTTGTCCAAGGTACCATGTTCATAGCCCTTTATCCAGCTCCTCCTTTGCCCTGGTTGGGGGGAGGTATTATGGGTAATTTCATGAGTGACTCTTCTTTCCGCTGCCTTTTATTTCCGTTACTAAGAAACACTAATAGAAACACTCTTGACCTGGCTGGTGGGTTTTTTTTTTGTTGTTTGTTTGTTTTTGTTTTTTTTTGTTTTTTTTTTTCCTTCTCAACCAACTCCCCCACCCCCACTTTGGTAAAATTCCACCAGAGTTGTTACTACTTACCACCCTGACTCTCACATTTCACCCATCCCCCCCGCCCCTCAGAGCAGCAGTTCCTGGACGTGCCTGATGGGTCAAGTGTCTGCGTGGATCAGAGACTACTCTGACTCTAGACACATGTCTAGCATCCCTACACAGTGCCTCACATGAAGCGATTAGTCCCTTGCTATTCATTCACCTCTAAAATGTATTGCCCAATTTCTGCCTCCCTACATTCCTCCCTCTCCTAGAATCTATTCTTTTTTTTTTTTTTTTTTTTTTTTTTTTTTAGAAGAATGTTTTTTGAGTTTTATTG